>NW_028283380.1:342500-642500 GCF_059441005.1 Hippichthys cyanospilos
CCTCTTAATTCTTGCTTCTAAAGCATACGCAAGCAGAAATTTCAATGTACAATGATGTTTTTAAAAAAACAGTCAAAATGTGCTCCACTCGGGCTGAAAACGCTTGTTTGGGACATGACATTAATGTTGACTATAAATCATAAACTAAGCATTTTTCAGCTGAAATAATGAATGTAGTCCTCTTAATTCTTGCTTCTA
Source organism: Hippichthys cyanospilos (assembly GCF_059441005.1). NCBI lineage: Eukaryota > Metazoa > Chordata > Actinopteri > Syngnathiformes > Syngnathidae > Hippichthys > Hippichthys cyanospilos. Next base: position 342,699 of record NW_028283380.1, read on the forward strand.
AAGCATACGCAAGCAGAAATTTCAATGTACAATGATGTTTTTAAAAAAACAGTCAAAATGTGCTCCACTCGGGCTGAAAACGCTTGTTTGGGACATTACATTAATGTTGACTATAAATCATAAACTAAGCATTTTTCAGCTGAAATAATGAATGTAGTCCTCTTAATTCTTGCTTCTAAAGCATACGCAAACAGAAATTTCAATGTACAATGATGTTTTTTAAAAAACGGTCAAAATGTGCTCCACTCGGGCTGAAAACGCTTGTTCGGAACATTTCCTTAATGTTGACTATAAATCATAAACTAAGCATTTTTCAGCTGAAATAATGAATGTAGTCCTCTTAATTCTTGCTTCTAAAGCATACGCAAGCAGAAATTTCAATGTACAATGATGTTTTTAAAAAAAACAGTCAAAATGCGCTCCACTCGGGCTGAAAACGCTGTTGGGGACATTTCATTAATGTTGACTACAAATCAAAAACTAAGCATTTTTCAGCTGAAATAATGAATGTAGTCCTCTTAATTCTTGCTTCTAAAGCATACGCAAGCAGAAATTTCAATGTACAATGATGTTTTTAAAAAAACAGTCAAAATGTGCTCCACTCGGGCTGAAAACGCTTGTTTGGGACATTACATTAATGTTGACTATAAATCATAAACTAAACATTTTTCAGCTGAAATAATGAATGTAGTCCTCTTAATTCTTGCTTCTAAAGCATACGCAAACAGAAATTTCAATGTACAATGATGTTTTTAAAAAAACGGTCAAAATGTGCTCCACTCGGGCTGAAAACGCTTGTTTGGGACATTACATTAATGTTGACTATAAATCATAAACTAAGCATTTTTCAGCTGAAATAATGAATGTAGTCCTCTTAATTCTTGCTTCTAAAGCATACACAAACAGAAATTTCAATGTACAATAATGTTTTTAAAAAAACGGTCAAAATGTGCTCCACTCGGGCTGAAAACGCTTGTTTGGAACATTTCATTAATGTTGACTATAAATCATAAACTAAGCATTTTTCAGCTGAAATAATGAATGTAGTCCTCTTAATTCTTGCTTCTAAAGCATACGCAAGCAGAAATTTCAATGTACAATGATGTTTTTAAAAAAAACAGTCAAAATGTGCTTCACTCGGGCTGAAAACGCTGTTGGGGACATTTCATTAATGTTGACTACAAATCAAAAACTAAGCATTTTTCAGCTGAAATAATGAATGTAGTCCTCTTAATTCTTGCTTCTAAAGCATACGCAAGCAGAAATTTCAATGTACAATGATGTTTTTAAAAAAAGGGTCAAAATGTGCTCCACTGGGGCTGAAAACGCTTGTTTGGAACATTTCATTAATGTTGACTATAAATCATAAACTAAGCATTTTTCAGCTGAAATAATGAATGTAGTCCTCTTAATTCTTGCTTCTAAAGCATACGCAAGCAGAAATTTCAATGTACAATGATGTTTTTAAAAAAACAGTCAAAATGTGCTCCACTCGGGCTGAAAACGCTTGTTTGGGACATGACATTAATGTTGACTATAAATCATAAACTAAGCATTTTTCAGCTGAAATAATGAATGTAGTCCTCTTAATTCTTGCTTCTAAAGCATACGCAAGCAGAAATTTCAATGTACAATGATGTTTTTAAAAAAACAGTCAAAATGTGCTCCACTCGGGCTGAAAACGCTTGTTTGGGACATTACATTAATGTTGACTATAAATCATAAACTAAGCATTTTTCAGCTGAAATAATGAATGTAGTCCTCTTAATTCTTGCTTCTAAAGCATACGCAAAAAGAAATTTCAATGTACAATGATGTTTTTTAAAAAACGGTCAAAATGTGCTCCACTCGGGCTGAAAACGCTTGTTCGGAACATTTCCTTAATGTTGACTATAAATCATAAACTAAGCATTTTTCAGCTGAAATAATGAATGTAGTCCTCTTAATTCTTGCTTCTAAAGCATACGCAAGCAGAAATTTCAATGTACAATGATGTTTTTAAAAAAAACAGTCAAAATGCGCTCCACTCGGGCTGAAAACGCTGTTGGGGACATTTCATTAATGTTGACTACAAATCAAAAACTAAGCATTTTTCAGCTGAAATAATGAATGTAGTCCTCTTAATTCTTGCTTCTAAAGCATACGCAAGCAGAAATTTCAATGTACAATGATGTTTTTAAAAAAAGGGTCAAAATGTGCTCCACTCGGGCTGAAAACGCTTGTTTGGAACATTTCATTAATGTTGACTATAAATCATAAACTAAGCATTTTTCAGCTGAAATAATGAATGTAGTCCTCTTAATTCTTGCTTCTAAAGCATACGCAAGCAGAAATTTCAATGTACAATGATGTTTTTAAAAAAACAGTCAAAATGTGCTCCACTCGGGCTGAAAACGCTTGTTTGGGACATGACATTAATGTTGACTATAAATCATAAACTAAGCATTTTTCAGCTGAAATAATGAATGTAGTCCTCTTAATTCTTGCTTCTAAAGCATACGCAAACAGAAATTTCAATGTACAATGATGTTTTTTAAAAAACGGTCAAAATGTGCTCCACTCGGGCTGAAAACGCTTGTTCGGAAGATTTCCTTAATGTTGACTATAAATCATAAACTAAGCATTTTTCAGCTGAAATAATGAATGTAGTCCTCTTAATTCTTGCTTCTAAAGCATACGCAAGCAGAAATTTCAATGTACAATGATGTTTTTAAAAAAAACAGTCAAAATGCGCTCCACTCGGGCTGAAAACGCTGTTGGGGACATTTCATTAATGTTGACTACAAATCAAAAACTAAGCATTTTTCAGCTGAAATAATGAATGTAGTCCTCTTAATTCTTGCTTCTAAAGCATACGCAAGCAGAAATTTCAATGTACAATGATGTTTTTAAAAAAAACAGTCAAAATGTGCTCCACTCGGGCTGAAAACGCTGTTGGGGACATTTCATTAATGTTGACTATAAATCATAAACTAAGCATTTTTCAGCTGAAATAATGAATGTAGTCCTCTTAATTCTTGCTTCTAAAGCATACGCAAGCAGAAATTTCAATGTACAATGATGTTTTTAAAAAAACGGTCAAAATGTGCTCCACTCGGGCTGAAAACGCTTGTTCGGAACATTTCCTTAATGTTGACTATAAATCATAAACTAAGCATTTTTCAGCTGAAATAATGAATGTAGTCCTCTTAATTCTTGCTTCTAAAGCATACGCAAGCAGAAATTTCAATGTACAATGATGTTTTTAAAAAAAACAGTCAAAATGTGCTCCACTCGGGCTGAAAACGCTGTTGGGGACATTTCATTAATGTTGACTACAAATCAAAAACTAAGCATTTTTCAGCTGAAATAATGAATGTAGTCCTCTTAATTCTTGCTTCTAAAGCATTCGCAAGCAGAAATTTCAATGTACAATGATGTTTTTAAAAAAACAGTCAAAATGTGCTCCACTCGGGCTGAAAACGCTGTTGGGGACATTTCATTAATGTTGACTATAAATCATAAACTAAGCATTTTTCAGCTGAAATAATGAATGTAGTCCTCTTAATTCTTGCTTCTAAAGCATACGCAAGCAGAAATTTCAATGTACAATGATGTTTTTAAAAAAACAGTCAAAATGTGCTCCACTCGGGCTGAAAACGCTTGTTTGGGACATTACATTAATGTTGACTATAAATCATAAACTAAGCATTTTTCAGCTGAAATAATGAATGTAGTCCTCTTAATTCTTGCTTCTAAAGCATACGCAAACAGAAATTTCAATGTACAATGATGTTTTTTAAAAAACGGTCAAAATGTGCTCCACTCGGGCTGAAAACGCTTGTTCGGAACATTTCCTTAATGTTGACTATAAATCATAAACTAAGCATTTTTCAGCTGAAATAATGAATGTAGTCCTCTTAATTCTTGCTTCTAAAGCATACGCAAGCAGAAATTTCAATGTACAATGATGTTTTTAAAAAAAACAGTCAAAATGCGCTCCACTCGGGCTGAAAACGCTGTTGGGGACATTTCATTAATGTTGACTACAAATCAAAAACTAAGCATTTTTCAGCTGAAATAATGAATGTAGTCCTCTTAATTCTTGCTTCTAAAGCATACGCAAGCAGAAATTTCAATGTACAATGATGTTTTTAAAAAAAGGGTCAAAATGTGCTCCACTCGGGCTGAAAACGCTTGTTTGGAACATTTCATTAATGTTGACTATAAATCATAAACTAAGCATTTTTCAGCTGAAATAATGAATGTAGTCCTCTTAATTCTTGCTTCTAAAGCATACGCAAGCAGAAATTTCAATGTACAATGATGTTTTTAAAAAAACAGTCAAAATGTGCTCCACTCGGGCTGAAAACGCTTGTTTGGGACATGACATTAATGTTGACTATAAATCATAAACTAAGCATTTTTCAGCTGAAATAATGAATGTAGTCCTCTTAATTCTTGCTTCTAAAGCATACGCAAGCAGAAATTTCAATGTACAATGATGTTTTTAAAAAAACAGTCAAAATGTGCTCCACTCGGGCTGAAAACGCTTGTTTGGGACATTACATTAATGTTAACTATAAATCATAAACTAAGCATTTTTCAGCTGAAATAATGAATGTAGTCCTCTTAATTCTTGCTTCTAAAGCATACGCAAAAAGAAATTTCAATGTACAATGATGTTTTTTAAAAAACGGTCAAAATGTGCTCCACTCGGGCTGAAAACGCTTGTTCGGAACATTTCCTTAATGTTGACTATAAATCATAAACTAAGCATTTTTCAGCTGAAATAATGAATGTAGTCCTCTTAATTCTTGCTTCTAAAGCATACGCAAAAAGAAATTTCAATGTACAATGATGTTTTTAAAAAAAACAGTCAAAATGCGCTCCACTCGGGCTGAAAACGCTGTTGGGGACATTTCATTAATGTTGACTACAAATCAAAAACTAAGCATTTTTCAGCTGAAATAATGAAAGTAGTCCTCTTAATTCTTGCTTCTAAAGCATACGCAAGCAGAAATTTCAATGTACAATGATGTTTTTAAAAAAACAGTCAAAATGTGCTCCACTCGGGCTGAAAACGCTGTTGGGGACATTTCATTAATGTTGACTACAAATCAAAAACTAAGCATTTTTCAGCTGAAATAATGAATGTAGTCCTCTTAATTCTTGCTTCTAAAGCATTCGCAAGCAGAAATTTCAATGTACAATGATGTTTTTAAAAAAACAGTCAAAATGTGCTCCACTCGGGCTGAAAACGCTGTTGGGGACATTTCATTAATGTTGACTATAAATCATAAACTAAGCATTTTTCAGCTGAAATAATGAATGTAGTGCTCTTAATTCTTGCTTCTAAAGCATACGCAAGCAGAAATTTCAATGTACAATGATGTTTTTAAAAAAACAGTCAAAATGTGCTCCACTCGGGCTGAAAACGCTTGTTTGGAACATTACATTAATGTTGACTATAAATCATAAACTAAGCATTTTTCAGCTGAAATAATGAATGTAGTCCTCTTAATTCTTGCTTCTAAAGCATACGCAAACAGAAATTTCAATGTACAATGATGTTTTTTAAAAAACGGTCAAAATGTGCTCCACTCGGGCTGAAAACGCTTGTTCGGAACATTTCCTTAATGTTGACTATAAATCATAAACTAAGCATTTTTCAGCTGAAATAATGAATGTAGTCCTCTTAATTATTGCTTCTAAAGCATACGCAAGCAGAAATTTCAATGTACAATGATGTTTTTAAAAAAAACAGTCAAAATGCGCTCCACTCGGGCTGAAAACGCTGTTGGGGACATTTCATTAATGTTGACTACAAATCAAAAACTAAGCATTTTTCAGCTGAAATAATGAATGTAGTCCTCTTAATTCTTGCTTCTAAAGCATACGCAAGCAGAAATTTCAATGTACAATGATGTTTTTAAAAAAAGGGTCAAAATGTGCTCCACTCGGGCTGAAAACGCTTGTTTGGAACATTTCATTAATGTTGACTATAAATCATAAACTAAGCATTTTTCAGCTGAAATAATGAATGTAGTCCTCTTAATTCTTGCTTCTAAAGCATACGCAAGCAGAAATTTCAATGTACAATGATGTTTTTAAAAAAACAGTCAAAATGTGCTCCACTCGGGCTGAAAACGCTTGTTTGGGACATGACATTAATGTTGACTATAAATCATAAACTAAGCATTTTTCAGCTGAAATAATGAATGTAGTCCTCTTAATTCTTGCTTCTAAAGCATACGCAAGCAGAAATTTCAATGTACAATGATGTTTTTAAAAAAACAGTCAAAATGTGCTCCACTCGGGCTGAAAACGCTTGTTTGGGACATTACATTAATGTTGACTATAAATCATAAACTAAGCATTTTTCAGCTGAAATAATGAATGTAGTCCTCTTAATTCTTGCTTCTAAAGCATACGCAAACAGAAATTTCAATGTACAATGATGTTTTTTAAAAAACGGTCAAAATGTGCTCCACTCGGGCTGAAAACGCTTGTTCGGAACATTTCCTTAATGTTGACTATAAATCATAAACTAAGCATTTTTCAGCTGAAATAATGAATGTAGTCCTCTTAATTCTTGCTTCTAAAGCATACGCAAGCAGAAATTTCAATGTACAATGATGTTTTTAAAAAAAACAGTCAAAATGCGCTCCACTCGGGCTGAAAACGCTGTTGGGGACATTTCATTAATGTTGACTATAAATCATAAACTAAGCATTTTTCAGCTGAAATAATGAATGTAGTCCTCTTAATTCTTGCTTCTAAAGCATACGCAAGCAGAAATTTCAATGTACAATGATGTTTTTAAAAAAACAGTCAAAATGTGCTCCACTCGGGCTGAAAACGCTTGTTTGGGACATGACATTAATGTTGACTATAAATCATAAACTAAGCATTTTTCAGCTGAAATAATGAATGTAGTCCTCTTAATTCTTGCTTCTAAAGCATACGCAAGCAGAAATTTCAATGTACAATGATGTTTTTAAAAAAACAGTCAAAATGTGCTCCACTCGGGCTGAAAACGCTTGTTTGGGACATTACATTAATGTTGACTATAAATCATAAACTAAGCATTTTTCAGCTGAAATAATGAATGTAGTCCTCTTAATTCTTGCTTCTAAAGCATACGCAAAAAGAAATTTCAATGTACAATGATGTTTTTTAAAAAACGGTCAAAATGTGCTCCACTCGGGCTGAAAACGCTTGTTCGGAACATTTCCTTAATGTTGACTATAAATCATAAACTAAGCATTTTTCAGCTGAAATAATGAATGTAGTCCTCTTAATTCTTGCTTCTAAAGCATACGCAAGCAGAAATTTCAATGTACAATGATGTTTTTAAAAAAAACAGTCAAAATGCGCTCCACTCGGGCTGAAAACGCTGTTGGGGACATTTCATTAATGTTGACTACAAATCAAAAACTAAGCATTTTTCAGCTGAAATAATGAATGTAGTCCTCTTAATTCTTGCTTCTAAAGCATACGCAAGCAGAAATTTCAATGTACAATGATGTTTTTAAAAAAAGGGTCAAAATGTGCTCCACTCGGGCTGAAAACGCTTGTTTGGAACATTTCATTAATGTTGACTATAAATCATAAACTAAGCATTTTTCAGCTGAAATAATGAATGTAGTCCTCTTAATTCTTGCTTCTAAAGCATACGCAAGCAGAAATTTCAATGTACAATGATGTTTTTAAAAAAACAGTCAAAATGTGCTCCACTCGGGCTGAAAACGCTTGTTTGGGACATGACATTAATGTTGACTATCAATCATAAACTAAGCATTTTTCAGCTGAAATAATGAATGTAGTCCTCTTAATTCTTGCTTCTAAAGCATACGCAAGCAGAAATTTCAATGTACAATGATGTTTTTAAAAAAAGGGTCAAAATGTGCTCCACTCGGGCTGAAAACGCTTGTTTGGAACATTTCATTAATGTTGACTATAAATCATAAACTAAGCATTTTTCAGCTGAAATAATGAATGTAGTCCACTTAATTCTTGCTTCTAAAGCATACGCAAGCAGAAATTTCAATGTACAATGATGTTTTTAAAAAAACAGTCAAAATGTGCTCCACTCGGGCTGAAAACGCTTGTTTGGGACATGACATTAATGTTGACTATAAATCATAAACTAAGCATTTTTCAGCTGAAATAATGAATGTAGTCCTCTTAATTCTTGCTTCTTAAGCATACGCAAGCAGAAATTTCAATGTACAATGATGTTTTTAAAAAAACGGTCAAAATGTGCTCCACTCGGGCTGAAAACGCTTGTTTGGAACATTTCATTAATGTTGACTATAAATCATAAACTAAGCATTTTTCAGCTGAAATAATGAATGTAGTCCTCTTAATTCTTGCTTCTAAAGCATACGCAAGCAGAAATTTCAATGTACAATGATGTTTTTAAAAAAACGGTCAAAATGTGCTCCACTCGGGCTGAAAACGCTTCTTTGGAACATTTCATTAATGTTGACTATAAATCATAAACTAAGCATTTTTCAGCTGAAATAATGAATGTAGTCCTCTTAATTCTTGCTTCTAAAGCATACGCAAGCAGAAATTTCAATGTACAATGATGTTTTTAAAAAAACAGTCAAAATGTGCTCCACTCGGGCTGAAAACGCTTGTTTGGGACATTACATTAATGTTGACTATAAATCATAAACTAAACATTTTTCAGCTGAAATAATGAATGTAGTCCTCTTAATTCTTGCTTCTAAAGCATACGCAAACAGAAATTTCAATGTACAATGATGTTTTTAAAAAAACGGTCAAAATGTGCTCCACTCGGGCTGAAAACGCTTGTTTGGGACATTACATTAATGTTGACTATAAATCATAAACTAAGCATTTTTCAGCTGAAATAATGAATGTAGTCCTCTTAATTCTTGCTTCTAAAGCATACACAAACAGAAATTTCAATGTACAATGATGTTTTTAAAAAAACGGTCAAAATGTGCTCCACTCGGGCTGAAAACGCTTGTTTGGAACATTTCATTAATGTTGACTATAAATCATAAACTAAGCATTTTTCAGCTGAAATAATGAATGTAGTCCTCTTAATTCTTGCTTCTAAAGCATACGCAAGCAGAAATTTCAATGTACAATGATGTTTTTAAAAAAAACAGTCAAAATGTGCTTCACTCGGGCTGAAAACGCTGTTGGGGACATTTCATTAATGTTGACTATAAATCATAAACTAAGCATTTTTCAGCTGAAATAATGAATGTAGTCCTCTTAATTCTTGCTTCTAAAGCATACGCAAGCAGAAATTTCAATGTACAATGATGTTTTTAAAAAAACGGTCAAAATGTGCTCCACTCGGGCTGAAAACGCTTGTTCGGAACATTTCCTTAATGTTGACTATAAATCATAAACTAAGCATTTTTCAGCTGAAATAATGAATGTAGTCCTCTTAATTCTTGCTTCTAAAGCATACGCAAGCAGAAATTTCAATGTACAATGATGTTTTTAAAAAAAACAGTCAAAATGTGCTCCACTCGGGCTGAAAACGCTGTTGGGGACATTTCATTAATGTTGACTACAAATCAAAAACTAAGCATTTTTCAGCTGAAATAATGAATGTAGTCCTCTTAATTCTTGCTTCTAAAGCATTCGCAAGCAGAAATTTCAATGTACAATGATGTTTTTAAAAAAAGGGTCAAAATGTGCTCCACTCGGGCTGAAAACGCTGTTGGGGACATTTCATTAATGTTGACTATAAATCATAAACTAAGCATTTTTCAGCTGAAATAATGAATGTAGTCCTCTTAATTCTTGCTTCTAAAGAATACGCAAGCAGAAATTTCAATGTACAATGATGTTTTTAAAAAAACAGTCAAAATGTGCTCCACTCGGGCTGAAAACGCTTGTTTGGGACATTACATTAATGTTGACTATAAATCATAAACTAAGCATTTTTCAGCTGAAATAATGAATGTAGTCCTCTTAATTCTTGCTTCTAAAGCATACGCAAACAGAAATTTCAATGTACAATGATGTTTTTTAAAAAACGGTCAAAATGTGCTCCACTCGGGCTGAAAACGCTTGTTCGGAACATTTCCTTAATGTTGACTATAAATCATAAACTAAGCATTTTTCAGCTGAAATAATGAATGTAGTCCTCTTAATTCTTGCTTCTAAAGCATACGCAAGCAGAAATTTCAATGTACAATGATGTTTTTAAAAAAAACAGTCAAAATGTGCTCCACTCGGGCTGAAAACGCTGTTGGGGACATTTCATTAATGTTGACTACAAATCAAAAACTAAGCATTTTTCAGCTGAAATAATGAATGTAGTCCTCTTAATTCTTGCTTCTAAAGCATTCGCAAGCAGAAATTTCAATGTACAATGATGTTTTTAAAAAAAGGGTCAAAATGTGCTCCACTCGGGCTGAAAACGCTGTTGGGGACATTTCATTAATGTTGACTATAAATCATAAACTAAGCATTTTTCAGCTGAAATAATGAATGTAGTCCTCTTAATTCTTGCTTCTAAAGAATACGCAAGCAGAAATTTCAATGTACAATGATGTTTTTAAAAAAACAGTCAAAATGTGCTCCACTCGGGCTGAAAACGCTTGTTTGGGACATTACATTAATGTTGACTATAAATCATAAACTAAGCATTTTTCAGCTGAAATAATGAATGTAGTCCTCTTAATTCTTGCTTCTAAAGCATACGCAAACAGAAATTTCAATGTACAATGATGTTTTTTAAAAAACGGTCAAAATGTGCTCCACTCGGGCTGAAAACGCTTGTTCGGAACATTTCCTTAATGTTGACTATAAATCATAAACTAAGCATTTTTCAGCTGAAATAATGAATGTAGTCCTCTTAATTCTTGCTTCTAAAGCATACGCAAAAAGAAATTTCAATGTACAATGATGTTTTTTAAAAAACGGTCAAAATGTGCTCCACTCGGGCTGAAAACGCTTGTTCGGAACATTTCCTTAATGTTGACTATAAATCATAAACTAAGCATTTTTCAGCTGAAATAATGAATGTAGTCCTCTTAATTCTTGCTTCTAAAGCATACGCAAGCAGAAATTTCAATTTACAATGATGTTTTTAAAAAAAACAGTCAAAATGCGCTCCACTCGGGCTGAAAACGCTGTTGGGGACATTTCATTAATGTTGACTACAAATCAAAAACTAAGCATTTTTCAGCTGAAATAATGAAAGTAGTCCTCTTAATTCTTGCTTCTAAAGCATACGCAAGCAGAAATTTCAATGTACAATGATGTTTTTAAAAAAAACAGTCAAAATGTGCTCCACTCGGGCTGAAAACGCTGTTGGGGACATTTCATTAATGTTGACTACAAATCAAAAACTAAGCATTTTTCAGCTGAAATAATGAATGTAGTCCTCTTAATTCTTGCTTCTAAAGCATTCGCAAGCAGAAATTTCAATGTACAATGATGTTTTTAAAAAAACAGTCAAAATGTGCTCCACTCGGGCTGAAAACGCTGTTGGGGACATTTCATTAATGTTGACTATAAATCATAAACTAAGCATTTTTCAGCTGAAATAATGAATGTAGTCCTCTTAATTCTTGCTTCTAAAGCATTCGCAAGCAGAAATTTCAATGTACAATGATGTTTTTAAAAAAAACAGTCAAAATGCGCTCCACTCGGGCTGAAAACGCTGTTGGGGACATTTCATTAATGTTGACTACAAATCAAAAACTAAGCATTTTTCAGCTGAAATAATGAATGTAGTCCTCTTAATTCTTGCTTCTAAAGCATACGCAAGCAGAAATTTCAATGTACAATGATGTTTTTAAAAAAAGGGTCAAAATGTGCTCCACTCGGGCTGAAAACGCTTGTTTGGAACATTTCATTAATGTTGACTATAAATCATAAACTAAGCATTTTTCAGCTGAAATAATGAATGTAGTCCTCTTAATTCTTGCTTCTAAAGCATACGCAAGCAGAAACTTCAATGTACAATGATGTTTTTAAAAAAACAGTCAAAATGTGCTCCACTCGGGCTGAAAACGCTTGTTTGGGACATGACATTAATGTTGACTATAAATCATAAACTAAGCATTTTTCAGCTGAAATAATGAATGTAGTCCTCTTAATTCTTGCTTCTAAAGCATACGCAAGCAGAAATTTCAATGTACAATGATGTTTTTAAAAAAACAGTCAAAATGTGCTCCACTCGGGCTGAAAACGCTTGTTTGGGACATTACATTAATGTTGACTATAAATCATAAACTAAGCATTTTTCAGCTGAAATAATGAATGTAGTCCTCTTAATTCTTGCTTCTAAAGCATACGCAAACAGAAATTTCAATGTACAATGATGTTTTTTAAAAAACGGTCAAAATGTGCTCCACTCGGGCTGAAAACGCTTGTTCGGAACATTTCCTTAATGTTGACTATAAATCATAAACTAAGCATTTTTCAGCTGAAATATTGAATGTAGTCCTCTTAATTCTTGCTTCTAAAGCATACGCAAGCAGAAATTTCAATGTACAATGATGTTTTTAAAAAAAGGGTCAAAATGTGCTCCACTCGGGCTGAAAACGCTTGTTTGGAACATTTCATTAATGTTGACTATAAATCATAAACTAAGCATTTTTCAGCTGAAATAATGAATGTAGTCCTCTTAATTCTTGCTTCTAAAGCATACGCAAGCAGAAATTTCAATGTACAATGATGTTTTTAAAAAAACAGTCAAAATGTGCTCCACTCGGGCTGAAAACGCTTGTTTGGGACATGACATTAATGTTGACTATAAATCATAAACTAAGCATTTTTCAGCTGAAATAATGAATGTAGTCCTCTTAATTCTTGCTTCTTAAGCATACGCAAGCAGAAATTTCAATGTACAATGATGTTTTTAAAAAAAGGGTCAAAATGTGCTCCACTCGGGCTGAAAACGCTTGTTTGGAACATTTCATTAATGTTGACTATAAATCATAAACTAAGCATTTTTCAGCTGAAATAATGAATGTAGTCCTCTTAATTCTTGCTTCTAAAGCATACGCAAGCAGAAATTTCAATGTACAATGATGTTTTTAAAAAAACAGTCAAAATGTGCTCCACTCGGGCTGAAAACGCTTGTTTGGGACATGACATTAATGTTGACTATAAATCATAAACTAAGCATTTTTCAGCTGAAATAATGAATGTAGTCCTCTTAATTCTTGCTTCTAAAGCATACGCAAGCAGAAATTTCAATGTACAATGATGTTTTTAAAAAAAGGGTCAAAATGTGCTCCACTCGGGCTGAAAACGCTTGTTTGGAACATTTCATTAATGTTGACTATAAATCATAAACTAAGCATTTTTCAGCTGAAATAATGAATGTAGTCCTCTTAATTCTTGCTTCTAAAGCATACGCAAGCAGAAATTTCAATGTACAATGATGTTTTTAAAAAAGCAGTCAAAATGTGCTCCACTCGGGCTGAAAACGCTTGTTTGGGACATGACATTAATGTTGACTATAAATCATAAACTAAGCATTTTTCAGCTGAAATAATGAATGTAGTCCTCTTAATTCTTGCTTCTAAAGCATACGCAAGCAGAAATTTCAATGTACAATGATGTTTTTAAAAAAACAGTCAAAATGTGCTCCACTCGGGCTGAAAACGCTGTTGGGGACATTTCATTAATGTTGACTATAAATCATAAACTAAGCATTTTTCAGCTGAAATAATGAATGTAGTCCTCTTAATTCTTGCTTCTAAAGCATACGCAAGCAGAAATTTCAATGTACAATGATGTTTTTAAAAAAACAGTCAAAATGTGCTCCACTCGGGCTGAAAACGCTTGTTTGGGACATTACATTAATGTTGACTATAAATCATAAACTAAGCATTTTTCAGCTGAAATAATGAATGTAGTCCTCTTAATTCTTGCTTCTAAAGCATACGCAAACAGAAATTTCAATGTACAATGATGTTTTTAAAAAAACGGTCAAAATGTGCTCCACTCGGGCTGAAAACGCTTGTTCGGAACATTTCCTTAATGTTGACTATAAATCATAAACTAAGCATTTTTCAGCTGAAATAATGAATGTAGTCCTCTTAATTCTTGCTTCTAAAGCATACGCAAGCAGAAATTTCAATGCACAATGATGTTTTTAAAAAAACGGTCAAAATGTGCTCCACTCGGGCTGAAAACGCTTGTTCGGAACATTTCCTTAATGTTGACTATAAATCATAAACTAAGCATTTTTCAGCTGAAATAATGAATGTAGTCCTCTTAATTCTTGCTTCTAAAGCATACGCAAGCAGAAATTTCAATGTACAATGATGTTTTTAAAAAAAACAGTCAAAATGTGCTCCACTCGGGCTGAAAACGCTGTTGGGGACATTTCATTAATGTTGACTACAAATCAAAAACTAAGCATTTTTCAGCTGAAATAATGAATGTAGTCCTCTTAATTCTTGCTTCTAAAGCATACGCAAGCAGAAATTTCAATGTACAATGATGTTTTTAAAAAAACAGTCAAAATGTGCTCCACTCGGGCTGAAAACGCTGTTGGGGACATTTCATTAATGTTGACTATAAATCATAAACTAAGCATTTTTCAGCTGAAATAATGAATGTAGTCCTCTTAATTCTTGCTTCTAAAGCATACGCAAGCAGAAATTTCAATGTACAATGATGTTTTAAAAAAAACAGTCAAAATGTGCTCCACTCGGGCTGAAAACGCTTGTTTGGGACATTACATTAATGTTGACTATAAATCATAAACTAAGCATTTTTCAGCTGAAATAATGAATGTAGTCCTCTTAATTCTTGCTTCTAAAGCATACGCAAACAGAAATTTCAATGTACAATGATGTTTTTAAAAAAACGGTCAAAATGTGCTCCACTCGGGCTGAAAACGCTTGTTTGGGACATTACATTAATGTTGACTATAAATCATAAACTAAGCATTTTTCAGCTGAAATAATGAATGTAGTCCTCTTAATTCTTGCTTCTAAAGCATACGCAAACAGAAATTTCAATGTACAATGATGTTTTTAAAAAAACGGTCAAAATGTGCTCCACTCGGGCTGAAAACGCTTGTTTGGAACATTTCATTAATGTTGACTATAAATCATAAACTAAGCATTTTTCAGCTGAAATAATGAATGTAGTCCTCTTAATTCTTGCTTCTAAAGCATACGCAAGCAGAAATTTCAATGTACAATGATGTTTTTAAAAAAAACAGTCAAAATGTGCTCCACTCGGGCTGAAAACGCTGTTGGGGACATTTCATTAATGTTGACTACAAATCAAAAACTAAGCATTTTTCAGCTGAAATAATGAATGTAGTCCTCTTAATTCTTGCTTCTAAAGCATACGCAAGCAGAAATTTCAATGTACAATGATGTTTTTTAAAAAACGGTCAAAATGTGCTCCACTCGGGCTGAAAACGCTGGTTCGGAACATTTCCTTAATGTTGACTATAAATCATAATCTAAGCATTTTATAGCTGAAATAATGAATGTAGTCCTCTTAATTCTTGCTTCTAAAGCATACGCAAGCAGAAATTTCAATGTACAATGATGTTTTTAAAAAAAACAGTCAAAATGCGCTCCACTCGGGCTGAAAACGCTGTTGGGGACATTTCATTAATGTTGACTACAAATCAAAAACTAAGCATTTTTCAGCTGAAATAATGAAAGTAGTCCTCTTAATTCTTGCTTCTAAAGCATACGCAAGCAGAAATTTCAATGTACAATGATGTTTTTAAAAAAAGGGTCAAAATGTGCTCCACTCGGGCTGAAAACGCTTGTTTGGAACATTTCATTAATGTTGACTATAAATCATAAACTAAGCATTTTTCAGCTGAAATAATGAATGTAGTCCTCTTAATTCTTGCTTCTAAAGCATACGCAAGCAGATTTTTCAATGTACAATGATGTTTTTAAAAAAACGGTCAAAATGTGCTCCACTCGGGCTGAAAACGCTTGTTTGGGACATGACATTAATGTTGACTATAAATCATAAACTAAGCATTTTTCAGCTGAAATAATGAATGTAGTCCTCTTAATTCTTGCTTCTAAAGCATACGCAAGCAGAAATTTCAATGTACAATGATGTTTTTAAAAAAAGGGTCAAAATGTGCTCCACTCGGGCTGAAAACGCTTGTTTGGAACATTTCATTAATGTTGACTATAAATCATAAACTAAGCATTTTTCAGCTGAAATAATGAATGTAGTCCTCTTAATTCTTGCTTCTAAAGCATACGCAAGCAGAAATTTCAATGTACAATGATGTTTTTAAAAAAACAGTCAAAATGTGCTCCACTCGGGCTGAAAACGCTTGTTTGGGACATGACATTAATGTTGACTATAAATCATAAACTAAGCATTTTTCAGCTGAAATAATGAATGTAGTCCTCTTAATTCTTGCTTCTAAAGCATACGCAAGCAGAAATTTCAATGTACAATGATGTTTTTAAAAAAAGGGTCAAAATGTGCTCCACTCGGGCTGAAAACGCTTGTTTGGAACATTTCATTAATGTTGACTATAAATCATAAACTAAGCATTTTTCAGCTGAAATAATGAATGTAGTCCTCTTAATTCTTGCTTCTAAAGCATACGCAAGCAGAAATTTCAATGTACAATGATGTTTTTAAAAAAGCAGTCAAAATGTGCTCCACTCGGGCTGAAAACGCTTGTTTGGGACATGACATTAATGTTGACTATAAATCATAAACTAAGCATTTTTCAGCTGAAATAATGAATGTAGTCCTCTTAATTCTTGCTTCTAAAGCATACGCAAGCAGAAATTTCAATGTACAATGATGTTTTTAAAAAAACAGTCAAAATGTGCTCCACTCGGGCTGAAAACGCTGTTGGGGACATTTCATTAATGTTGACTATAAATCATAAACTAAGCATTTTTCAGCTGAAATAATGAATGTAGTCCTCTTAATTCTTGCTTCTAAAGCATACGCAAGCAGAAATTTCAATGTACAATGATGTTTTTAAAAAAACAGTCAAAATGTGCTCCACTCGGGCTGAAAACGCTTGTTTGGGACATTACATTAATGTTGACTATAAATCATAAACTAAGCATTTTTCAGCTGAAATAATGAATGTAGTCCTCTTAATTCTTGCTTCTAAAGCATACGCAAACAGAAATTTCAATGTACAATGATGTTTTTAAAAAAACGGTCAAAATGTGCTCCACTCGGGCTGAAAACGCTTGTTCGGAACATTTCCTTAATGTTGACTATAAATCATAAACTAAGCATTTTTCAGCTGAAATAATGAATGTAGTCCTCTTAATTCTTGCTTCTAAAGCATACGCAAGCAGAAATTTCAATGTACAATGATGTTTTTAAAAAAAACAGTCAAAATGCGCTCCACTCGGGCTGAAAACGCTGTTGGGGACATTTCATTAATGTTGACTACAAATCAAAAACTAAGCATTTTTCAGCTGAAATAATGAAAGTAGTCCTCTTAATTCTTGTTTCTAAAGCATACGCAAGCAGAAATTTCAATGTACAATGATGTTTTTAAAAAAAGGGTCAAAATGTGCTCCACTCGGGCTGAAAACGCTTGTTTGGAACATTTCATTAATGTTGACTATAAATCATAAACTAAGCATTTTTCAGCTGAAATAATGAATGTAGTCCTCTTAATTCTTGCTTCTAAAGCATACGCAAGCAGATTTTTCAATGTACAATGATGTTTTTAAAAAAACGGTCAAAATGTGCTCCACTCGGGCTGAAAACGCTTGTTTGGAACATTTCATTAATGTTGACTATAAATCATAAACTAAGCATTTTTCAGCTGAAATAATGAATGTAGTCCTCTTAATTCTTGCTTCTAAAGCATACGCAAACAGAAATTTCAATGTACAATGATGTTTTTAAAAAAACGGTCAAAATGTGCTCCACTCGGGCTGAAAACGCTTGTTCGGAACATTTCCTTAATGTTGACTATAAATCATAAACTAAGCATTTTTCAGCTGAAATAATGAATGTAGTCCTCTTAATTCTTGCTTCTAAAGCATACGCAAGCAGAAATTTCAATGTACAATGATGTTTTTAAAAAAACGGTCAAAATGTGCTCCACTCGGGCTGAAAACGCTTGTTCGGAACATTTCCTTAATGTTGACTATAAATCATAAACTAAGCATTTTTCAGCTGAAATAATGAATGTAGTCCTCTTAATTCTTGCTTCTAAAGCATACGCAAGCAGAAATTTCAATGTACAATGATGTTTTTAAAAAAAACAGTCAAAATGTGCTCCACTCGGGCTGAAAACGCTGTTGGGGACATTTCATTAATGTTGACTACAAATCAAAAACTAAGCATTTTTCAGCTGAAATAATGAATGTAGTCCTCTTAATTCTTGCTTCTAAAGCATACGCAAGCAGAAATTTCAATGTACAATGATGTTTTTAAAAAAACAGTCAAAATGTGCTCCACTCGGGCTGAAAACGCTGTTGGGGACATTTCATTAATGTTGACTATAAATCATAAACTAAGCATTTTTCAGCTGAAATAATGAATGTAGTCCTCTTAATTCTTGCTTCTAAAGCATACGCAAGCAGAAATTTCAATGTACAATGATGTTTTAAAAAAAACAGTCAAAATGTGCTCCACTCGGGCTGAAAACGCTTGTTTGGGACATTACATTAATGTTGACTATAAATCATAAACTAAGCATTTTTCAGCTGAAATAATGAATGTAGTCCTCTTAATTCTTGCTTCTAAAGCATACGCAAACAGAAATTTCAATGTACAATGATGTTTTTAAAAAAACGGTCAAAATGTGCTCCACTCGGGCTGAAAACGCTTGTTTGGGACATTACATTAATGTTGACTATAAATCATAAACTAAGCATTTTTCAGCTGAAATAATGAATGTAGTCCTCTTAATTCTTGCTTCTAAAGCATACGCAAACAGAAATTTCAATGTACAATGATGTTTTTAAAAAAACGGTCAAAATGTGCTCCACTCGGGCTGAAAACGCTTGTTTGGAACATTTCATTAATGTTGACTATAAATCATAAACTAAGCATTTTTCAGCTGAAATAATGAATGTAGTCCTCTTAATTCTTGCTTCTAAAGCATACGCAAGCAGAAATTTCAATGTACAATGATGTTTTTAAAAAAAACAGTCAAAATGTGCTCCACTCGGGCTGAAAACGCTGTTGGGGACATTTCATTAATGTTGACTACAAATCAAAAACTAAGCATTTTTCAGCTGAAGTAATGAATGTAGTCCTCTTAATTCTTGCTTCTAAAGCATACGCAAGCAGAAATTTCAATGTACAATGATGTTTTTAAAAAAACAGTCAAAATGTGCTCCACTCGGGCTGAAAACGCTGTTGGGGACATTTCATTAATGTTGACTATAAATCATAAACTAAGCATTTTTCAGCTGAAATAATGAATGTAGTCCTCTTAATTCTTGCTTCTAAAGCATACGCAAGCAGAAATTTCAATGTACAATGATGTTTTTAAAAAAACAGTCAAAATGTGCTCCACTCGGGCTGAAAACGCTTGTTTGGGACATTACATTAATGTTGACTATAAATCATAAACTAAGCATTTTTCAGCTGAAATAATGAATGTAGTCCTCTTAATTCTTGCTTCTAAAGCATACGCAAACAGAAATTTCAATGTACAATGATGTTTTTAAAAAAACGGTCAAAATGTGCTCCACTCGGGCTGAAAACGCTTGTTTGGAACATTTCATTAATGTTGACTATAAATCATAAACTAAGCATTTTTCAGCTGAAATAATGAATGTAGTCCTCTTAATTCTTGCTTCTAAAGCATACGCAAGCAGAAATTTCAATGTACAATGATGTTTTTAAAAAAACAGTCAAAATGTGCTCCACTCGGGCTGAAAACGCTGTTGGGGACATTTCATTAATGTTGACTATAAATCAAAAACTAAGCATTTTTCAGCTGAAATAATGAATGTAGTCCTCTTAATTCTTGCTTCTAAAGCATACGCAAGCAGAAATTTCAATGTACAATGATGTTTTTAAAAAAACAGTCAAAATGTGCTCCACTCGGGCTGAAAACGCTTGTTGGGGACATTACATTAATGTTGACTATAAATCATAAACTAAGCATTTTTCAGCTGAAATAATGAATGTAGTCCTCTTAATTCTTGCTTCTAAAGCATACGCAAAAAGAAATTTCAATGTACAATGATGTTTTTTAAAAAACGGTCAAAATGTGCTCCACTCGGGCTGAAAACGCTGGTTCGGAACATTTCCTTAATGTTGACTATAAATCATAATCTAAGCATTTTATAGCTGAAATAATGAATGTAGTCCTCTTAATTCTTGCTTCTAAAGCATACGCAAGCAGAAATTTCAATGTACAATGATGTTTTTAAAAAAAACAGTCAAAATGCGCTCCACTCGGGCTGAAAACGCTGTTGGGGACATTTCATTAATGTTGACTACAAATCAAAAACTAAGCATTTTTCAGCTGAAATAATGAAAGTAGTCCTCTTAATTCTTGCTTCTAAAGCATACGCAAGCAGAAATTTCAATGTACAATGATGTTTTTAAAAAAAGGGTCAAAATGTGCTCCACTCGGGCTGAAAGCGCTTGTTTGGAACATTTCATTAATGTTGACTATAAATCATAAACTAAGCATTTTTCAGCTGAAATAATGAATGTAGTCCTCTTAATTCTTGCTTCTAAAGCATACGCAAGCAGATTTTTCAATGTACAATGATGTTTTTAAAAAAACGGTCAAAATGTGCTCCACTCGGGCTGAAAACGCTTGTTTGGGACATGACATTAATGTTGACTATAAATCATAAACTAAGCATTTTTCAGCTGAAATAATGAATGTAGTCCTCTTAATTCTTGCTTCTAAAGCATACGCAAGCAGAAATTTCAATGTACAATGATGTTTTTAAAAAAAGGGTCAAAATGTGCTCCACTCGGGCTGAAAACGCTTGTTTGGAACATTTCATTAATGTTGACTATAAATCATAAACTAAGCATTTTTCAGCTGAAATAATGAATGTAGTCCTCTTAATTCTTGCTTCTAAAGCATACGCAAGCAGAAATTTCAATGTACAATGATGTTTTTAAAAAAACAGTCAAAATGTGCTCCACTCGGGCTGAAAACGCTTGTTTGGGACATGACATTAATGTTGACTATAAATCATAAACTAAGCATTTTTCAGCTGAAATAATGAATGTAGTCCTCTTAATTCTTGCTTCTAAAGCATACGCAAGCAGAAATTTCAATGTACAATGATGTTTTTAAAAAAAGGGTCAAAATGTGCTCCACTCGGGCTGAAAACGCTTGTTTGGAACATTTCATTAATGTTGACTATAAATCATAAACTAAGCATTTTTCAGCTGAAATAATGAATGTAGTCCTCTTAATTCTTGCTTCTAAAGCATACGCAAGCAGAAATTTCAATGTACAATGATGTTTTTAAAAAAGCAGTCAAAATGTGCTCCACTCGGGCTGAAAACGCTTGTTTGGGACATGACATTAATGTTGACTATAAATCATAAACTAAGCATTTTTCAGCTGAAATAATGAATGTAGTCCTCTTAATTCTTGCTTCTAAAGCATACGCAAGCAGAAATTTCAATGTACAATGATGTTTTTAAAAAAACAGTCAAAATGTGCTCCACTCGGGCTGAAAACGCTGTTGGGGACATTTCATTAATGTTGACTATAAATCATAAACTAAGCATTTTTCAGCTGAAATAATGAATGTAGTCCTCTTAATTCTTGCTTCTAAAGCATACGCAAGCAGAAATTTCAATGTACAATGATGTTTTTAAAAAAACAGTCAAAATGTGCTCCACTCGGGCTGAAAACGCTTGTTTGGGACATTACATTAATGTTGACTATAAATCATAAACTAAGCATTTTTCAGCTGAAATAATGAATGTAGTCCTCTTAATTCTTGCTTCTAAAGCATACGCAAACAGAAATTTCAATGTACAATGATGTTTTTAAAAAAACGGTCAAAATGTGCTCCACTCGGGCTGAAAACGCTTGTTTGGAACATTTCATTAATGTTGACTATAAATCATAAACTAAGCATTTTTCAGCTGAAATAATGAATGTAGTCCTCTTAATTCTTGCTTCTAAAGCATACGCAAGCAGAAATTTCAATGTACAATGATGTTTTTAAAAAAACAGTCAAAATGTGCTCCACTCGGGCTGAAAACGCTGTTGGGGACATTTCATTAATGTTGACTATAAATCAAAAACTAAGCATTTTTCAGCTGAAATAATGAATGTAGTCCTCTTAATTCTTGCTTCTAAAGCATACGCAAGCAGAAATTTCAATGTACAATGATGTTTTTAAAAAAACAGTCAAAATGTGCTCCACTCGGGCTGAAAACGCTGTTGGGGACATTTCATTAATGTTGACTATAAATCATAAACTAAGCATTTTTCAGCTGAAATAATGAATGTAGTCCTCTTAATTCTTGCTTCTAAAGCATACGCAAGCAGAAATTTCAATGTACAATGATGTTTTAAAAAAAACAGTCAAAATGTGCTCCACTCGGGCTGAAAACGCTCTTTTGGGACATTACATTAATGTTGACTATAAATCATAAACTAAGCATTTTTCAGCTGAAATAATGAATGTAGTCCTCTTAATTCTTGCTTCTAAAGCATACGCAAACAGAAATTTCAATGTACAATGATGTTTTTAAAAAAACGGTCAAAATGTGCTCCACTCGGGCTGAAAACGCTTGTTTGGGACATTACATTAATGTTGACTATAAATCATAAACTAAGCATTTTTCAGCTGAAATAATGAATGTAGTCCTCTTAATTCTTGCTTCTAAAGCATACGCAAACAGAAATTTCAATGTACAATGATGTTTTTAAAAAAACGGTCAAAATGTGCTCCACTCGGGCTGAAAACGCTTGTTTGGGACATTACATTAATGTTGACTATAAATCATAAACTAAGCATTTTTCAGCTGAAATAATGAATGTAGTCCTCTTAATTCTTGCTTCTAAAGCATACGCAAACAGAAATTTCAATGTACAATGATGTTTTTAAAAAAACGGTCAAAATGTGCTCCACTCGGGCTGAAAACGCTTGTTTGGAACATTTCATTAATGTTGACTATAAATCATAAACTAAGCATTTTTCAGCTGAAATAATGAATGTAGTCCTCTTAATTCTTGCTTCTAAAGCATACGCAAGCAGAAATTTCAATGTACAATGATGTTTTTAAAAAAAACAGTCAAAATGTGCTCCACTCGGGCTGAAAACGCTGTTGGGGACATTTCATTAATGTTGACTACAAATCAAAAACTAAGCATTTTTCAGCTGAAATAATGAATGTAGTCCTCTTAATTCTTGCTTCTAAAGCATACGCAAGCAGAAATTTCAATGTACAATGATGTTTTTAAAAAAACAGTCAAAATGTGCTCCACTCGGGCTGAAAACGCTGTTGGGGACATTTCATTAATGTTGACTATAAATCATAAACTAAGCATTTTTCAGCTGAAATAATGAATGTAGTCCTCTTAATTCTTGCTTCTAAAGCATACGCAAGCAGAAATTTCAATGTACAATGATGTTTTTAAAAAAAAACAGTCAAAATGTGCTCCACTCGGGCTGAAAACGCTGTTGGGGACATTTCATTAATGTTGACTACAAATCAAAAACTAAGCATTTTTCAGCTGAAATAATGAATGTAGTCCTCTTAATTCTTGCTTCTAAAGCATACGCAAGCAGAAATTTCAATGTACAATGATGTTTTTAAAAAAACAGTCAAAATGTGCTCCACTCGGGCTGAAAACGCTGTTGGGGACATTTCATTAATGTTGACTATAAATCATAAACTAAGCATTTTTCAGCTGAAATAATGAATGTAGTCCTCTTAATTCTTGCTTCTAAAGCATACGCAAGCAGAAATTTCAATGTACAATGATGTTTTTAAAAAAACAGTCAAAATGTGCTCCACTCGGGCTGAAAACGCTTGTTTGGGACATTACATTAATGTTGACTATAAATCATAAACTAAGCATTTTTCAGCTGAAATAATGAATGTAGTCCTCTTAATTCTTGCTTCTAAAGCATACGCAAACAGAAATTTCAATGTACAATGATGTTTTTAAAAAAACGGTCAAAATGTGCTCCACTCGGGCTGAAAACGCTTGTTTGGAACATTTCATTAATGTTGACTATAAATCATAAACTAAGCATTTTTCAGCTGAAATAATGAATGTAGTCCTCTTAATTCTTGCTTCTAAAGCATACGCAAGCAGAAATTTCAATGTACAATGATGTTTTTAAAAAAACAGTCAAAATGTGCTCCACTCGGGCTGAAAATGCTGTTGGGGACATTTCATTAATGTTGACTATAAATCAAAAACTAAGCATTTTTCAGCTGAAATAATGAATGTAGTCCTCTTAATTCTTGCTTCTAAAGCATACGCAAGCAGAAATTTCAATGTACAATGATGTTTTTAAAAAAACAGTCAAAATGTGCTCCACTCGGGCTGAAAACGCTTGTTGGGGACATTACATTAATGTTGACTATAAATCATAAACTAAGCATTTTTCAGCTGAAATAATGAATGTAGTCCTCTTAATTCTTGCTTCTAAAGCATACGCAAGCAGAAATTTCAATGTACAATGATGTTTTTAAAAAAACAGTCAAAATGTGCTCCACTCGGGCTGAAAACGCTGTTGGGGACATTTCATTAATGTTGACTATAAATCAAAAACTAAGCATTTTTCAGCTGAAATAATGAATGTAGTCCTCTTAATTCTTGCTTCTAAAGCATACGCAAGCAGAAATTTCAATGTACAATGATGTTTTTAAAAAAACAGTCAAAATGTGCTCCACTCGGGCTGAAAACGCTTGTTTGGAACATTTCATTAATGTTGACTATAAATCATAAACTAAGCATTTTTCAGCTGAAATAATGAATGTAGTCCTCTTAATTCTTGCTTCTAAAGCATACGCAAGCAGAAATTTCAATGTACAATGATGTTTTTAAAAAAACAGTCAAAATGTGCTCCACTCGGGCTGAAAACGCTTGTTTGGGACATTACATTAATGTTGACTATAAATCATAAACTAAGCATTTTTCAGCTGAAATAATGAATGTAGTCCTCTTAATTCTTGCTTCTAAAGCATACGCAAACAGAAATTTCAATGTACAATGATGTTTTTAAAAAAACGGTCAAAATGTGCTCCACTCGGGCTGAAAACGCTTGTTCGGAACATTTCCTTAATGTTGACTATAAATCATAAACTAAGCATTTTTCAGCTGAAATAATGAATGTAGTCCTCTTAATTCTTGCTTCTAAAGCATACGCAAGCAGAAATTTCAATGTACAATGATGTTTTTAAAAAAAACAGTCAAAATGTGCTCCACTCGGGCTGAAAACGCTGTTGGGGACATTTCATTAATGTTGACTACAAATCAAAAACTAAGCATTTTTCAGCTGAAATAATGAATGTAGTCCTCTTAATTCTTGCTTCTAAAGCATACGCAAGCAGAAATTTCAATGTACAATGATGTTTTTAAAAAAACAGTCAAAATGTGCTCCACTCGGGCTGAAAACGCTGTTGGGGACATTTCATTAATGTTGACTATAAATCATAAACTAAGCATTTTTCAGCTGAAATAATGAATGTAGTCCTCTTAATTCTTGCTTCTAAAGCATACGCAAGCAGAAATTTCAATGTACAATGATGTTTTAAAAAAAACAGTCAAAATGTGCTCCACTCGGGCTGAAAACGCTTGTTTGGGACATTACATTAATGTTGACTATAAATCATAAACTAAGCATTTTTCAGCTGAAATAATGAATGTAGTCCTCTTAATTCTTGCTTCTAAAGCATACGCAAACAGAAATTTCAATGTACAATGATGTTTTTAAAAAAACGGTCAAAATGTGCTCCACTCGGGCTGAAAACGCTTGTTTGGGACATTACATTAATGTTGACTATAAATCATAAACTAAGCATTTTTCAGCTGAAATAATGAATGTAGTCCTCTTAATTCTTGCTTCTAAAGCATACGCAAACAGAAATTTCAATGTACAATGATGTTTTTAAAAAAACGGTCAAAATGTGCTCCACTCGGGCTGAAAACGCTTGTTTGGAACATTTCATTAATGTTGACTATAAATCATAAACTAAGCATTTTTCAGCTGAAATAATGAATGTAGTCCTCTTAATTCTTGCTTCTAAAGCATACGCAAGCAGAAATTTCAATGTACAATGATGTTTTTAAAAAAAACAGTCAAAATGTGCTCCACTCGGGCTGAAAACGCTGTTGGGGACATTTCATTAATGTTGACTACAAATCAAAAACTAAGCATTTTTCAGCTGAAATAATGAATGTAGTCCTCTTAATTCTTGCTTCTAAAGCATACGCAAGCAGAAATTTCAATGTACAATGATGTTTTTAAAAAAACAGTCAAAATGTGCTCCACTCGGGCTGAAAACGCTGTTGGGGACATTTCATTAATGTTGACTATAAATCATAAACTAAGCATTTTTCAGCTGAAATAATGAATGTAGTCCTCTTAATTCTTGCTTCTAAAGCATACGCAAGCAGAAATTTCAATGTACAATGATGTTTTTAAAAAAAAACAGTCAAAATGTGCTCCACTCGGGCTGAAAACGCTGTTGGGGACATTTCATTAATGTTGACTACAAATCAAAAACTAAGCATTTTTCAGCTGAAATAATGAATGTAGTCCTCTTAATTCTTGCTTCTAAAGCATACGCAAGCAGAAATTTCAATGTACAATGATGTTTTTAAAAAAACAGTCAAAATGTGCTCCACTCGGGCTGAAAACGCTGTTGGGGACATTTCATTAATGTTGACTATAAATCATAAACTAAGCATTTTTCAGCTGAAATAATGAATGTAGTCCTCTTAATTCTTGCTTCTAAAGCATACGCAAGCAGAAATTTCAATGTACAATGATGTTTTTAAAAAAACAGTCAAAATGTGCTCCACTCGGGCTGAAAACGCTTGTTTGGGACATTACATTAATGTTGACTATAAATCATAAACTAAGCATTTTTCAGCTGAAATAATGAATGTAGTCCTCTTAATTCTTGCTTCTAAAGCATACGCAAACAGAAATTTCAATGTACAATGATGTTTTTAAAAAAACGGTCAAAATGTGCTCCACTCGGGCTGAAAACGCTTGTTTGGAACATTTCATTAATGTTGACTATAAATCATAAACTAAGCATTTTTCAGCTGAAATAATGAATGTAGTCCTCTTAATTCTTGCTTCTAAAGCATACGCAAGCAGAAATTTCAATGTACAATGATGTTTTTAAAAAAACAGTCAAAATGTGCTCCACTCGGGCTGAAAACGCTGTTGGGGACATTTCATTAATGTTGACTATAAATCAAAAACTAAGCATTTTTCAGCTGAAATAATGAATGTAGTCCTCTTAATTCTTGCTTCTAAAGCATACGCAAGCAGAAATTTCAATGTACAATGATGTTTTTAAAAAAACAGTCAAAATGTGCTCCACTCGGGCTGAAAACGCTTGTTGGGGACATTACATTAATGTTGACTATAAATCATAAACTAAGCATTTTTCAGCTGAAATAATGAATGTAGTCCTCTTAATTCTTGCTTCTAAAGCATACGCAAGCAGAAATTTCAATGTACAATGATGTTTTTAAAAAAACAGTCAAAATGTGCTCCACTCGGGCTGAAAACGCTGTTGGGGACATTTCATTAATGTTGACTATAAATCAAAAACTAAGCATTTTTCAGCTGAAATAATGAATGTAGTCCTCTTAATTCTTGCTTCTAAAGCATACGCAAGCAGAAATTTCAATGTACAATGATGTTTTTAAAAAAAACAGTCAAAATGTGCTCCACTCGGGCTGAAAACGCTGTTGGGGACATTTCATTAATGTTGACTACAAATCAAAAACTAAGCATTTTTCAGCTGAAATAATGAATGTAGTCCTCTTAATTCTTGCTTCTAAAGCATACGCAAGCAGAAATTTCAATGTACAATGATGTTTTTAAAAAAACAGTCAAAATGTGCTCCACTCGGGCTGAAAACGCTGTTGGGGACATTTCATTAATGTTGACTATAAATCATAAACTAAGCATTTTTCAGCTGAAATAATGAATGTAGTCCTCTTAATTCTTGCTTCTAAAGCATACGCAAGCAGAAATTTCAATGTACAATGATGTTTTTAAAAAAAAACAGTCAAAATGTGCTCCACTCGGGCTGAAAACGCTGTTGGGGACATTTCATTAATGTTGACTACAAATCAAAAACTAAGCATTTTTCAGCTGAAATAATGAATGTAGTCCTCTTAATTCTTGCTTCTAAAGCATACGCAAGCAGAAATTTCAATGTACAATGATGTTTTTAAAAAAACAGTCAAAATGTGCTCCACTCGGGCTGAAAACGCTGTTGGGGACATTTCATTAATGTTGACTATAAATCATAAACTAAGCATTTTTCAGCTGAAATAATGAATGTAGTCCTCTTAATTCTTGCTTCTAAAGCATACGCAAGCAGAAATTTCAATGTACAATGATGTTTTTAAAAAAACAGTCAAAATGTGCTCCACTCGGGCTGAAAACGCTTGTTTGGGACATTACATTAATGTTGACTATAAATCATAAACTAAGCATTTTTCAGCTGAAATAATGAATGTAGTCCTCTTAATTCTTGCTTCTAAAGCATACGCAAACAGAAATTTCAATGTACAATGATGTTTTTAAAAAAACGGTCAAAATGTGCTCCACTCGGGCTGAAAACGCTTGTTTGGAACATTTCATTAATGTTGACTATAAATCATAAACTAAGCATTTTTCAGCTGAAATAATGAATGTAGTCCTCTTAATTCTTGCTTCTAAAGCATACGCAAGCAGAAATTTCAATGTACAATGATGTTTTTAAAAAAACAGTCAAAATGTGCTCCACTCGGGCTGAAAACGCTGTTGGGGACATTTCATTAATGTTGACTATAAATCAAAAACTAAGCATTTTTCAGCTGAAATAATGAATGTAGTCCTCTTAATTCTTGCTTCTAAAGCATACGCAAGCAGAAATTTCAATGTACAATGATGTTTTTAAAAAAACAGTCAAAATGTGCTCCACTCGGGCTGAAAACGCTTGTTGGGGACATTACATTAATGTTGACTATAAATCATAAACTAAGCATTTTTCAGCTGAAATAATGAATGTAGTCCTCTTAATTCTTGCTTCTAAAGCATACGCAAGCAGAAATTTCAATGTACAATGATGTTTTTAAAAAAACAGTCAAAATGTGCTCCACTCGGGCTGAAAACGCTGTTGGGGACATTTCATTAATGTTGACTATAAATCAAAAACTAAGCATTTTTCAGCTGAAATAATGAATGTAGTCCTCTTAATTCTTGCTTCTAAAGCATACGCAAGCAGAAATTTCAATGTACAATGATGTTTTTAAAAAAACAGTCAAAATGTGCTCCACTCGGGCTGAAAACGCTTGTTTGGAACATTTCATTAATGTTGACTATAAATCATAAACTAAGCATTTTTCAGCTGAAATAATGAATGTAGTCCTCTTAATTCTTGCTTCTAAAGCATACGCAAGCAGAAATTTCAATGTACAATGATGTTTTTAAAAAATCAGTCAAAATGTGCTCCACTCGGGCTGAAAACGCTGTTGGGGACATTTCATTAATGTTGACTATAAATCAAAAACTAAGCATTTTTCAGCTGAAATAATGAATGTAGTCCTCTTAATTCTTGCTTCTAAAGCATACGCAAGCAGAAATTTCAATGTACAATGATGTTTTTAAAAAAACAGTCAAAATGTGCTCCACTCGGGCTGAAAACGCTTGTTGGGGACATTACATTAATGTTGACTATAAATCATAAACTAAGCATTTTTCAGCTGAAATAATGAATGTAGTCCTCTTAATTCTTGCTTCTAAAGCATACGCAAGCAGAAATTTCAATGTACAATGATGTTTTTAAAAAAACAGTCAAAATGTGCTCCACTCGGGCTGAAAACGCTGTTGGGGACATTTCATTAATGTTGACTATAAATCATAAACTAAGCATTTTTCAGCTGAAATAATGAATGTAGTCCTCTTAATTCTTGCTTCTAAAGCATACACAAACAGAAAATTCAATGTACAATGATGTTTTTAAAAAAACGGTCAAAATGTGCTCCACTCGGGCTGAAAACGCTGTTGGGGACATTTCATTAATGTTGACTATAAATCATAAACTAAGCATTTTTCAGCTGAAATAATGAATGTAGTCCTCTTAATTCTTGCTTCTACAGCATACGCAAACAGAAATTTCAATGTACAATGATGTTTTTAAAAAAACGGTCAAAATGTGCTCCACTCGGGCTGAAAACGCTTGTTTGGGACATTACATTAATGTTGACTATAAATCATAAACTAAGCATTTTTCAGCTTAAATAATGAATGTAGTCCTCTTAATTCTTGCTTCTAAAGCATACACAAACAGAAATTTCAATGTACAATGATGTTTTTAAAAAATCGGTCAAAATGTGCTCCACTCGGGCTGAAAACGCTTGTTTGGAACATTTCATTAATGTTGACTATAAATCATAAACTAAGCATTTTTCAGCTGAAATAATGAATGTAGTCCTCTTAATTCTTGCTTCTAAAGCATACGCAAGCAGAAATTTCAATGTACAATGATGTTTTTAAAAAAACAGTCAAAATGTGCTCCACTCGGGCTGAAAACGCTTGTTTGGGACATTACATTAATGTTGACTATAAATCATAAACTAAGCATTTTTCAGCTGAAATAATGAATGTAGTCCTCTTAATTCTTGCTTTTAAAGCATACGCAAACAGAAATTTCAATGTACAATGATGTTTTTAAAAAAACGGTCAAAATGTGCTCCACTCGGGCTGAAAACGCTTGTTTGGGACATTACATTAATGTTGACTATAAATCATAAACTAAGCATTTTTCAGCTGAAATAATGAATGTAGTCCTCTTAATTCTTGCTTCTAAAGCATACACAAACAGAAATTTCAATGTACAATGATGTTTTTAAAAAAACGGTCAAAATGTGCTCCACTCGGGCTGAAAACGCTTGTTCGGAACATTTCCTTAATGTTGACTATAAATCATAAACTAAGCATTTTTCAGCTGAAATAATGAATGTAGTCCTCTTAATTCTTGCTTCTAAAGCATACGCAAGCAGAAATTTCAATGTACAATGATGTTTTTAAAAAAACAGTCAAAATGTGCTCCACTCGGGCTGAAAACGCTTGTTTGGGACATGACATTAATGTTGACTATAAATCATAAACTAAGCATTTTTCAGCTGAAATAATGAATGTAGTCCTCTTAATTCTTGCTTCTAAAGCATACGCAAAAAGAAATTTCAATGTACAATGATGTTTTTTAAAAAACGGTCAAAATGTGCTCCACTCGGGCTGAAAACGCTGGTTCGGAACATTTCCTTAATGTTGACTATAAATCATAATCTAAGCATTTTATAGCTGAAATAATGAATGTAGTCCTCTTAATTCTTGCTTCTAAAGCATACGCAAGCAGAAATTTCAATGTACAATGATGTTTTTAAAAAAAACAGTCAAAATGCGCTCCACTCGGGCTGAAAACGCTGTTGGGGACATTTCATTAATGTTGACTACAAATCAAAAACTAAGCATTTTTCAGCTGAAATAATGAAAGTAGTCCTCT
Source organism: Hippichthys cyanospilos (assembly GCF_059441005.1). Classification (NCBI taxonomy): domain Eukaryota; kingdom Metazoa; phylum Chordata; class Actinopteri; order Syngnathiformes; family Syngnathidae; genus Hippichthys; species Hippichthys cyanospilos. The sequence goes on from NW_028283380.1 coordinate 374,340, forward strand.
TAATTCTTGCTTCTAAAGCATACGCAAGCAGAAATTTCAATGTACAATGATGTTTTTAAAAAAAGGGTCAAAATGTGCTCCACTCGGGCTGAAAACGCTTGTTTGGAACATTTCATTAATGTTGACTATAAATCATAAACTAAGCATTTTTCAGCTGAAATAATGAATGTAGTCCTCTTAATTCTTGCTTCTAAAGCATACGCAAGCAGATTTTTCAATGTACAATGATGTTTTTAAAAAAACGGTCAAAATGTGCTCCACTCGGGCTGAAAACGCTTGTTTGGGACATGACATTAATGTTGACTATAAATCATAAACTAAGCATTTTTCAGCTGAAATAATGAATGTAGTCCTCTTAATTCTTGCTTCTAAAGCATACGCAAGCAGAAATTTCAATGTACAATGATGTTTTTAAAAAAAGGGTCAAAATGTGCTCCACTCGGGCTGAAAACGCTTGTTTGGAACATTTCATTAATGTTGACTATAAATCATAAACTAAGCATTTTTCAGCTGAAATAATGAATGTAGTCCTCTTAATTCTTGCTTCTAAAGCATACGCAAGCAGAAATTTCAATGTACAATGATGTTTTTAAAAAAACAGTCAAAATGTGCTCCACTCGGGCTGAAAACGCTTGTTTGGGACATGACATTAATGTTGACTATAAATCATAAACTAAGCATTTTTCAGCTGAAATAATGAATGTAGTCCTCTTAATTCTTGCTTCTAAAGCATACGCAAGCAGAAATTTCAATGTACAATGATGTTTTTAAAAAAAGGGTCAAAATGTGCTCCACTCGGGCTGAAAACGCTTGTTTGGAACATTTCATTAATGTTGACTATAAATCATAAACTAAGCATTTTTCAGCTGAAATAATGAATGTAGTCCTCTTAATTCTTGCTTCTAAAGCATACGCAAGCAGAAATTTCAATGTACAATGATGTTTTTAAAAAAGCAGTCAAAATGTGCTCCACTCGGGCTGAAAACGCTTGTTTGGGACATGACATTAATGTTGACTATAAATCATAAACTAAGCATATTTCAGCTGAAATAATGAATGTAGTCCTCTTAATTCTTGCTTCTAAAGCATACGCAAGCAGAAATTTCAATGTACAATGATGTTTTTAAAAAAACAGTCAAAATGTGCTCCACTCGGGCTGAAAACGCTGTTGGGGACATTTCATTAATGTTGACTATAAATCATAAACTAAGCATTTTTCAGCTGAAATAATGAATGTAGTCCTCTTAATTCTTGCTTCTTAAGCATACGCAAGCAGAAATTTCAATGTACAATGATGTTTTTAAAAAAAGGGTCAAAATGTGCTCCACTCGGGCTGAAAACGCTTGTTTGGAACATTTCATTAATGTTGACTATAAATCATAAACTAAGCATTTTTCAGCTGAAATAATGAATGTAGTCCTCTTAATTCTTGCTTCTAAAGCATACGCAAGCAGAAATTTCAATGTACAATGATGTTTTTAAAAAAGCAGTCAAAATGTGCTCCACTCGGGCTGAAAACGCTTGTTTGGGACATGACATTAATGTTGACTATAAATCATAAACTAAGCATTTTTCAGCTGAAATAATGAATGTAGTCCTCTTAATTCTTGCTTCTAAAGCATACGCAAAAAGAAATTTCAATGTACAATGATGTTTTTTAAAAAACGGTCAAAATGTGCTCCACTCGGGCTGAAAACGCTGGTTCGGAACATTTCCTTAATGTTGACTATAAATCATAATCTAAGCATTTTATAGCTGAAATAATGAATGTAGTCCTCTTAATTCTTGCTTCTAAAGCATACGCAAGCAGAAATTTCAATGTACAATGATGTTTTTAAAAAAAACAGTCAAAATGCGCTCCACTCGGGCTGAAAACGCTGTTGGGGACATTTCATTAATGTTGACTACAAATCAAAAACTAAGCATTTTTCAGCTGAAATAATGAAAGTAGTCCTCTTAATTCTTGCTTCTAAAGCATACGCAAGCAGAAATTTCAATGTACAATGATGTTTTTAAAAAAAGGGTCAAAATGTGCTCCACTCGGGCTGAAAACGCTTGTTTGGAACATTTCATTAATGTTGACTATAAATCATAAACTAAGCATTTTTCAGCTGAAATAATGAATGTAGTCCTCTTAATTCTTGCTTCTAAAGCATACGCAAGCAGAAATTTCAATGTACAATGATGTTTTTAAAAAAACAGTCAAAATGTGCTCCACTCGGGCTGAAAACGCTTGTTTGGGACATGACATTAATGTTGACTATAAATCATAAACTAAGCATTTTTCAGCTGAAATAATGAATGTAGTCCTCTTAATTCTTGCTTCTAAAGCATACGCAAGCAGAAATTTCAATGTACAATGATGTTTTTAAAAAAAGGGTCAAAATGTGCTCCACTCGGGCTGAAAACGCTTGTTTGGAACATTTCATTAATGTTGACTATAAATCATAAACTAAGCATTTTTCAGCTGAAATAATGAATGTAGTCCTCTTAATTCTTGCTTCTAAAGCATACGCAAGCAGAAATTTCAATGTACAATGATGTTTTTAAAAAAGCAGTCAAAATGTGCTCCACTCGGGCTGAAAACGCTTGTTTGGGACATGACATTAATGTTGACTATAAATCATAAACTAAGCATATTTCAGCTGAAATAATGAATGTAGTCCTCTTAATTCTTGCTTCTAAAGCATACGCAAGCAGAAATTTCAATGTACAATGATGTTTTTAAAAAAACAGTCAAAATGTGCTCCACTCGGGCTGAAAACGCTGTTGGGGACATTTCATTAATGTTGACTATAAATCATAAACTAAGCATTTTTCAGCTGAAATAATGAATGTAGTCCTCTTAATTCTTGCTTCTTAAGCATACGCAAGCAGAAATTTCAATGTACAATGATGTTTTTAAAAAAAGGGTCAAAATGTGCTCCACTCGGGCTGAAAACGCTTGTTTGGAACATTTCATTAATGTTGACTATAAATCATAAACTAAGCATTTTTCAGCTGAAATAATGAATGTAGTCCTCTTAATTCTTGCTTCTAAAGCATACGCAAGCAGAAATTTCAATGTACAATGATGTTTTTAAAAAAGCAGTCAAAATGTGCTCCACTCGGGCTGAAAACGCTTGTTTGGGACATGACATTAATGTTGACTATAAATCATAAACTAAGCATTTTTCAGCTGAAATAATGAATGTAGTCCTCTTAATTCTTGCTTCTAAAGCATACGCAAAAAGAAATTTCAATGTACAATGATGTTTTTTAAAAAACGGTCAAAATGTGCTCCACTCGGGCTGAAAACGCTGGTTCGGAACATTTCCTTAATGTTGACTATAAATCATAATCTAAGCATTTTATAGCTGAAATAATGAATGTAGTCCTCTTAATTCTTGCTTCTAAAGCATACGCAAGCAGAAATTTCAATGTACAATGATGTTTTTAAAAAAAACAGTCAAAATGCGCTCCACTCGGGCTGAAAACGCTGTTGGGGACATTTCATTAATGTTGACTACAAATCAAAAACTAAGCATTTTTCAGCTGAAATAATGAAAGTAGTCCTCTTAATTCTTGCTTCTAAAGCATACGCAAGCAGAAATTTCAATGTACAATGATGTTTTTAAAAAAAGGGTCAAAATGTGCTCCACTCGGGCTGAAAACGCTTGTTTGGAACATTTCATTAATGTTGACTATAAATCATAAACTAAGCATTTTTCAGCTGAAATAATGAATGTAGTCCTCTTAATTCTTGCTTCTAAAGCATACGCAAGCAGATTTTTCAATGTACAATGATGTTTTTAAAAAAGCAGTCAAAATGTGCTCCACTCGGGCTGAAAACGCTTGTTTGGGACATGACATTAATGTTGACTATAAATCATAAACTAAGCATTTTTCAGCTGAAATAATGAATGTAGTCCTCTTAATTCTTGCTTCTAAAGCATACGCAAGCAGAAATTTCAATGTACAATGATGTTTTTAAAAAAACAGTCAAAATGTGCTCCACTCGGGCTGAAAACGCTGTTGGGGACATTTCATTAATGTTGACTATAAATCATAAACTAAGCATTTTTCAGCTGAAATAATGAATGTAGTCCTCTTAATTCTTGCTTCTAAAGCATACGCAAGCAGAAATTTCAATGTACAATGATGTTTTTAAAAAAACAGTCAAAATGTGCTCCACTCGGGCTGAAAACGCTTGTTTGGGACATTACATTAATGTTGACTATAAATCATAAACTAAGCATTTTTCAGCTGAAATAATGAATGTAGTCCTCTTAATTCTTGCTTCTAAAGCATACGCAAACAGAAATTTCAATGTACAATGATGTTTTTAAAAAAACGGTCAAAATGTGCTCCACTCGGGCTGAAAACGCTGTTGGGGACATTTCATTAATGTTGACTACAAATCAAAAACTAAGCATTTTTCAGCTGAAATAATGAATGTAGTCCTCTTAATTCTTGCTTCTAAAGCATACGCAAGCAGAAATTTCAATGTACAATGATGTTTTTAAAAAAACAGTCAAAATGTGCTCCACTCGGGCTGAAAACGCTGTTGGGGACATTTCATTAATGTTGACTATAAATCATAAACTAAGCATTTTTCAGCTGAAATAATGAATGTAGTCCTCTTAATTCTTGCTTCTAAAGCATACGCAAGCAGAAATTTCAGAATTTCAGAATTAAGAGGACTACATTCATTATTTCAGCTGAAAAATGCTTAGTTTATGATTTATAGTCAACATTAATGAAATGTTCCAAACAAGCGTTTTCAGCCCGAGTGGAGCACATTTTGACCGTTTTTTTAAAAACATCATTGTACATTGAAATTTCTGTTTGCGTATGCTTTAGAAGCAAGAATTAAGAGGACTACATTCATTATTTCAGCTGAAAAATGCTTAGTTTATGATTTATAGTCAACATTAATGTAATGTCCCAAACAAGCGTTTTCAGCCCGAGTGGAGCACATTTTGACCGTTTTTTTAAAAACATCATTGTACATTGAAATTTCTGTTTGCGTATGCTTTAGAAGCAAGAATTAAGAGGACTACATTCATTATTTCAGCTGAAAAATGCTTAGTTTATGATATATAGTCAACATTAATGTAATGTCCCAAACAAGCGTTTTCAGCCCGAGTGGAGCACATTTTGACTGTTTTTTTTAAAACATCATTGTACATTGAAATTTCTGCTTGCGTATGCTTTAGAAGCAAGAATTAAGAGGACTACATTCATTATTTCAGCTGAAAAATGCTTAGTTTATGATTTATAGTCAACATTAATGAAATGTCCCCAACAGCGTTTTCAGCCCGAGTGGAGCACATTTTGACTGTTTTTTTAAAAACATCATTGTACATTGAAATTTCTGCTTGCGTATGCTTTAGAAGCAAGAATTAAGAGGACTACATTCATTATTTCAGCTGAAAAATGCTTAGTTTTTGATTTGTAGTCAACATTAATGAAATGTCCCCAACAGCGTTTTCAGCCCGAGTGGAGCACATTTTGACTGTTTTTTTTAAAAACATCATTGTACATTGAAATTTCTGCTTGCGTATGCTTTAGAAGCAAGAATTAAGAGGACTACATTCATTATTTCAGCTGAAAAATGCTTAGTTTATGATTTATAGTCAACATTAAGGAAATGTTCCGAACAAGCGTTTTCAGCCCGAGTGGAGCACATTTTGACCGTTTTTTTAAAAACATCATTGTACATTGAAATTTCTGCTTGCGTATGCTTTAGAAGCAAGAATTAAGAGGACTACATTCATTATTTCAGCTGAAAAATGCTTAGTTTATGATTTATAGTCAACATTAAGGAAATGTTCCGAACAAGCGTTTTCAGCCCGAGTGGAGCACATTTTGACCGTTTTTTTAAAAACATCATTGTACATTGAAATTTCTGTTTGCGTATGCTTTAGAAGCAAGAATTAAGAGGACTACATTCATTATTTCAGCTGAAAAATGCTTAGTTTATGATTTATAGTCAACATTAATGTAATGTCCCAAACAAGCGTTTTCAGCCCGAGTGGAGCACATTTTGACTGTTTTTTTAAAAACATCATTGTACATTGAAATTTCTGCTTGCGTATGCTTTAGAAGCAAGAATTAAGAGGACTACATTCATTATTTCAGCTGAAAAATGCTTAGTTTATGATTTATAGTCAACATTAATGAAATGTCCCCAACAGCGTTTTCAGCCCGAGTGGAGCACATTTTGACTGTTTTTTTAAAAACATCATTGTACATTGAAATTTCTGCTTGCGTATGCTTTAGAAGCAAGAATTAAGAGGACTACATTCATTATTTCAGCTGAAAAATGCTTAGTTTATGATTTATAGTCAACATTAATGTCATGTCCCAAACAAGCGTTTTCAGCCCGAGTGGAGCACATTTTGACTGCTTTTTTAAAAACATCATTGTACATTGAAATTTCTGCTTGCGTATGCTTTAGAAGCAAGAATTAAGAGGACTACATTCATTATTTCAGCTGAAAAATGCTTAGTTTATGATTTATAGTCAACATTAATGAAATGTTCCAAACAAGCGTTTTCAGCCCGAGTGGAGCACATTTTGACCCTTTTTTTAAAAACATCATTGTACATTGAAATTTCTGCTTGCGTATGCTTTAGAAGCAAGAATTAAGAGGACTACATTCATTATTTCAGCTGAAAAATGCTTAGTTTATGATTTATAGTCAACATTAATGTCATGTCCCAAACAAGCGTTTTCAGCCCGAGTGGAGCACATTTTGACTGTTTTTTTAAAAACATCATTGTACATTGAAATTTCTGCTTGCGTATGCTTTAGAAGCAAGAATTAAGAGGACTACATTCATTATTTCAGCTGAAAAATGCTTAGTTTATGATTTATAGTCAACATTAATGAAATGTTCCAAACAAGCGTTTTCAGCCCGAGTGGAGCACATTTTGACCCTTTTTTTAAAAACATCATTGTACATTGAAATTTCTGCTTGCGTATGCTTTAGAAGCAAGAATTAAGAGGACTGCATTCATTATTTCAGCTGAAAAATGCTTAGTTTATGATTTATAGTCAACATTAATGTCATGTCCCAAACAAGCGTTTTCAGCCCGAGTGGAGCACATTTTGACCGTTTTTTTAAAAACATCATTGTACATTGAAAAATCTGCTTGCGTATGCTTTAGAAGCAAGAATTAAGAGGACTACATTCATTATTTCAGCTGAAAAATGCTTAGTTTATGATTTATAGTCAACATTAATGAAATGTTCCAAACAAGCGTTTTCAGCCCGAGTGGAGCACATTTTGACCCTTTTTTTAAAAACATCATTGTACATTGAAATTTCTGCTTGCGTATGCTTTAGAAGCAAGAATTAAGAGGACTACTTTCATTATTTCAGCTGAAAAATGCTTAGTTTTTGATTTGTAGTCAACATTAATGAAATGTCCCCAACAGCGTTTTCAGCCCGAGTGGAGCGCATTTTGACTGTTTTTTTTAAAAACATCATTGTACATTGAAATTTCTGCTTGCGTATGCTTTAGAAGCAAGAATTAAGAGGACTACATTCATTATTTCAGCTATAAAATGCTTAGATTATGATTTATAGTCAACATTAAGGAAATGTTCCGAACCAGCGTTTTCAGCCCGAGTGGAGCACATTTTGACCGTTTTTTAAAAAACATCATTGTACATTGAAATTTCTTTTTGCGTATGCTTTAGAAGCAAGAATTAAGAGGACTACATTCATTATTTCAGCTGAAAAATGCTTAGTTTATGATTTATAGTCAACATTAATGTCATGTCCCAAACAAGCGTTTTCAGCCCGAGTGGAGCACATTTTGACTGTTTTTTTAAAAACATCATTGTACATTGAAATTTCTGCTTGCGTATGCTTTAGAAGCAAGAATTAAGAGGACTACATTCATTATTTCAGCTGAAAAATGCTTAGTTTATGATTTATAGTCAACATTAAGGAAATGTTCCGAACAAGCGTTTTCAGCCCGAGTGGAGCACATTTTGACCGTTTTTTTAAAAACATCATTGTACATTGAAATTTCTGTTTGTGTATGCTTTAGAAGCAAGAATTAAGAGGACTACATTCATTATTTCAGCTGAAAAATGCTTAGTTTATGATTTATAGTCAACATTAATGTAATGTCCCAAACAAGCGTTTTCAGCCCGAGTGGAGCACATTTTGACCGTTTTTTTAAAAACATCATTGTACATTGAAATTTCTGTTTGCGTATGCTTTAGAAGCAAGAATTAAGAGGACTACATTCATTATTTCAGCTGAAAAATGCTTAGTTTATGATTTATAGTCAACATTAATGTAATGTCCCAAACAAGCGTTTTCAGCCCGAGTGGAGCACATTTTGACTGTTTTTTTAAAAACATCATTGTACATTGAAATTTCTGCTTGCGTATGCTTTAGAAGCAAGAATTAAGAGGACTACATTCATTATTTCAGCTGAAAAATGCTTAGTTTATGATTTATAGTCAACATTAATGAAATGTTCCAAACAAGCGTTTTCAGCCCGAGTGGAGCACATTTTGACCGATTTTTTAAAAACATCATTGTACATTGAAATTTCTGTTTGTGTATGCTTTAGAAGCAAGAATTAAGAGGACTACATTCATTATTTAAGCTGAAAAATGCTTAGTTTATGATTTATAGTCAACATTAATGTAATGTCCCAAACAAGCGTTTTCAGCCCGAGTGGAGCACATTTTGACCGTTTTTTTAAAAACATCATTGTACATTGAAATTTCTGTTTGCGTATGCTGTAGAAGCAAGAATTAAGAGGACTACATTCATTATTTCAGCTGAAAAATGCTTAGTTTATGATTTATAGTCAACATTAATGAAATGTCCCCAACAGCGTTTTCAGCCCGAGTGGAGCACATTTTGACCGTTTTTTTAAAAACATCATTGTACATTGAATTTTCTGTTTGTGTATGCTTTAGAAGCAAGAATTAAGAGGACTACATTCATTATTTCAGCTGAAAAATGCTTAGTTTATGATTTATAGTCAACATTAATGAAATGTCCCCAACAGCGTTTTCAGCCCGAGTGGAGCACATTTTGACTGTTTTTTTAAAAACATCATTGTACATTGAAATTTCTGCTTGCGTATGCTTTAGAAGCAAGAATTAAGAGGACTACATTCATTATTTCAGCTGAAAAATGCTTAGTTTTTGATTTATAGTCAACATTAATGAAATGTCCCCAACAGCGTTTTCAGCCCGAGTGGAGCACATTTTGACTGTTTTTTTAAAAACATCATTGTACATTGAAATTTCTGCTTGCGTATGCTTTAGAAGCAAGAATTAAGAGGACTACATTCATTATTTCAGCTGAAAAATGCTTAGTTTATGATTTATAGTCAACATTAATGAAATGTTCCAAACAAGCGTTTTCAGCCCGAGTGGAGCACATTTTGACTGTTTTTTTAAAAACATCATTGTACATTGAAATTTCTGCTTGCGTATGCTTTAGAAGCAAGAATTAAGAGGACTACATTCATTATTTCAGCTGAAAAATGCTTAGTTTTTGATTTATAGTCAACATTAATGAAATGTCCCCAACAGCGTTTTCAGCCCGAGTGGAGCACATTTTGACTGTTTTTTTAAAAACATCATTGTACATTGAAATTTCTGCTTGCGTATGCTTTAGAAGCAAGAATTAAGAGGACTACATTCATTATTTCAGCTGAAAAATGCTTAGTTTTTGATTTATAGTCAACATTAATGAAATGTCCCCAACAGCGTTTTCAGCCCGAGTGGAGCACATTTTGACTGTTTTTTTAAAAACATCATTGTACATTGAAATTTCTGCTTGCGTATGCTTTAGAAGCAAGAATTAAGAGGACTACATTCATTATTTCAGCTGAAAAATGCTTAGTTTATGATTTATAGTCAACATTAATGAAATGTTCCAAACAAGCGTTTTCAGCCCGAGTGGAGCACATTTTGACTGTTTTTTTAAAAACATCATTGTACATTGAAATTTCTGCTTGCGTATGCTTTAGAAGCAAGAATTAAGAGGACTACATTCATTATTTCAGCTGAAAAATGCTTAGTTTTTGATTTATAGTCAACATTAATGAAATGTCCCCAACAGCGTTTTCAGCCCGAGTGGAGCACATTTTGACTGTTTTTTTAAAAACATCATTGTACATTGAAATTTCTGCTTGCGTATGCTTTAGAAGCAAGAATTAAGAGGACTACATTCATTATTTCAGCTGAAAAATGCTTAGTTTATGATTTATAGTCAACATTAATGTAATGTCCCCAACAAGCGTTTTCAGCCCGAGTGGAGCACATTTTGACTGTTTTTTTAAAAACATCATTGTACATTGAAATTTCTGCTTGCGTATGCTTTAGAAGCAAGAATTAAGAGGACTACATTCATTATTTCAGCTGAAAAATGCTTAGTTTTTGATTTATAGTCAACATTAATGAAATGTCCCCAACAGCGTTTTCAGCCCGAGTGGAGCACATTTTGACTGTTTTTTTAAAAACATCATTGTACATTGAAATTTCTGCTTGCGTATGCTTTAGAAGCAAGAATTAAGAGGACTACATTCATTATTTCAGCTGAAAAATGCTTAGTTTATGATTTATAGTCAACATTAATGAAATGTTCCAAACAAGCGTTTTCAGCCCGAGTGGAGCACATTTTGACCGTTTTTTTAAAAACATCATTGTACATTGAAATTTCTGTTTGCGTATGCTTTAGAAGCAAGAATTAAGAGGACTACATTCATTATTTCAGCTGAAAAATGCTTAGTTTATGATTTATAGTCAACATTAATGTAATGTCCCAAACAAGCGTTTTCAGCCCGAGTGGAGCACATTTTGACTGTTTTTTTAAAAACATCATTGTACATTGAAATTTCTGCTTGCGTATGCTTTAGAAGCAAGAATTAAGAGGACTACATTCATTATTTCAGCTGAAAAATGCTTAGTTTATGATTTATAGTCAACATTAATGAAATGTCCCCAACAGCGTTTTCAGCCCGAGTGGAGCACATTTTGACTGTTTTTTTAAAAACATCATTGTACATTGAAATTTCTGCTTGCGTATGCTTTAGAAGCAAGAATTAAGAGGACTACATTCATTATTTCAGCTGAAAAATGCTTAGTTTTTGATTTGTAGTCAACATTAATGAAATGTCCCCAACAGCGTTTTCAGCCCGAGTGGAGCACATTTTGACTGTTTTTTTTTAAAAACATCATTGTACATTGAAATTTCTGCTTGCGTATGCTTTAGAAGCAAGAATTAAGAGGACTACATTCATTATTTCAGCTGAAAAATGCTTAGTTTATGATTTATAGTCAACATTAATGAAATGTCCCCAACAGCGTTTTCAGCCCGAGTGGAGCACATTTTGACTGTTTTTTTAAAAACATCATTGTACATTGAAATTTCTGCTTGCGTATGCTTTAGAAGCAAGAATTAAGAGGACTACATTCATTATTTCAGCTGAAAAATGCTTAGTTTTTGATTTGTAGTCAACATTAATGAAATGTCCCCAACAGCGTTTTCAGCCCGAGTGGAGCACATTTTGACTGTTTTTTTTAAAAACATCATTGTACATTGAAATTTCTGCTTGCGTATGCTTTAGAAGCAAGAATTAAGAGGACTACATTCATTATTTCAGCTGAAAAATGCTTAGTTTATGATTTATAGTCAACATTAATGAAATGTTCCAAACAAGCGTTTTCAGCCCGAGTGGAGCACATTTTGACCGTTTTTTTAAAAACATCATTGTACATTGAAATTTCTGTTTGCGTATGCTTTAGAAGCAAGAATTAAGAGGACTACATTCATTATTTCAGCTGAAAAATGCTTAGTTTATGATTTATAGTCAACATTAATGTAATGTCCCAAACAAGCGTTTTCAGCCCGAGTGGAGCACATTTTGACCGTTTTTTTAAAAACATCATTGTACATTGAAATTTCTGTTTGCGTATGCTTTAGAAGCAAGAATTAAGAGGACTACATTCATTATTTCAGCTGAAAAATGCTTAGTTTATGATTTATAGTCAACATTAATGTAATGTCCCAAACAAGCGTTTTCAGCCCGAGTGGAGCACATTTTGACTGTTTTTTTTAAAACATCATTGTACATTGAAATTTCTGCTTGCGTATGCTTTAGAAGCAAGAATTAAGAGGACTACATTCATTATTTCAGCTGAAAAATGCTTAGTTTATGATTTATAGTCAACATTAATGAAATGTCCCCAACAGCGTTTTCAGCCCGAGTGGAGCACATTTTGACTGTTTTTTTAAAAACATCATTGTACATTGAAATTTCTGCTTGCGTATGCTTTAGAAGCAAGAATTAAGAGGACTACATTCATTATTTCAGCTGAAAAATGCTTAGTTTTTGATTTGTAGTCAACATTAATGAAATGTCCCCAACAGCGTTTTCAGCCCGAGTGGAGCACATTTTGACTGTTTTTTTTAAAAACATCATTGTACATTGAAATTTCTGCTTGCGTATGCTTTAGAAGCAAGAATTAAGAGGACTACATTCATTATTTCAGCTGAAAAATGCTTAGTTTATGATTTATAGTCAACATTAAGGAAATGTTCCGAACAAGCGTTTTCAGCCCGAGTGGAGCACATTTTGACCGTTTTTTTAAAAACATCATTGTACATTGAAATTTCTGCTTGCGTATGCTTTAGAAGCAAGAATTAAGAGGACTACATTCATTATTTCAGCTGAAAAATGCTTAGTTTATGATTTATAGTCAACATTAAGGAAATGTTCCGAACAAGCGTTTTCAGCCCGAGTGGAGCACATTTTGACCGTTTTTTTAAAAACATCATTGTACATTGAAATTTCTGTTTGCGTATGCTTTAGAAGCAAGAATTAAGAGGACTACATTCATTATTTCAGCTGAAAAATGCTTAGTTTATGATTTATAGTCAACATTAATGTAATGTCCCAAACAAGCGTTTTCAGCCCGAGTGGAGCACATTTTGACTGTTTTTTTAAAAACATCATTGTACATTGAAATTTCTGCTTGCGTATGCTTTAGAAGCAAGAATTAAGAGGACTACATTCATTATTTCAGCTGAAAAATGCTTAGTTTATGATTTATAGTCAACATTAATGAAATGTCCCCAACAGCGTTTTCAGCCCGAGTGGAGCACATTTTGACTGTTTTTTTAAAAACATCATTGTACATTGAAATTTCTGCTTGCGTATGCTTTAGAAGCAAGAATTAAGAGGACTACATTCATTATTTCAGCTGAAAAATGCTTAGTTTATGATTTATAGTCAACATTAATGTCATGTCCCAAACAAGCGTTTTCAGCCCGAGTGGAGCACATTTTGACTGCTTTTTTAAAAACATCATTGTACATTGAAATTTCTGCTTGCGTATGCTTTAGAAGCAAGAATTAAGAGGACTACATTCATTATTTCAGCTGAAAAATGCTTAGTTTATGATTTATAGTCAACATTAATGAAATGTTCCAAACAAGCGTTTTCAGCCCGAGTGGAGCACATTTTGACCCTTTTTTTAAAAACATCATTGTACATTGAAATTTCTGCTTGCGTATGCTTTAGAAGCAAGAATTAAGAGGACTACATTCATTATTTCAGCTGAAAAATGCTTAGTTTATGATTTATAGTCAACATTAATGTCATGTCCCAAACAAGCGTTTTCAGCCCGAGTGGAGCACATTTTGACCGTTTTTTTAAAAACATCATTGTACATTGAAAAATCTGCTTGCGTATGCTTTAGAAGCAAGAATTAAGAGGACTACATTCATTATTTCAGCTGAAAAATGCTTAGTTTATGATTTATAGTCAACATTAATGAAATGTTCCAAACAAGCGTTTTCAGCCCGAGTGGAGCACATTTTGACCCTTTTTTTAAAAACATCATTGTACATTGAAATTTCTGCTTGCGTATGCTTTAGAAGCAAGAATTAAGAGGACTACTTTCATTATTTCAGCTGAAAAATGCTTAGTTTTTGATTTGTAGTCAACATTAATGAAATGTCCCCAACAGCGTTTTCAGCCCGAGTGGAGCGCATTTTGACTGTTTTTTTTAAAAACATCATTGTACATTGAAATTTCTGCTTGCGTATGCTTTAGAAGCAAGAATTAAGAGGACTACATTCATTATTTCAGCTATAAAATGCTTAGATTATGATTTATAGTCAACATTAAGGAAATGTTCCGAACCAGCGTTTTCAGCCCGAGTGGAGCACATTTTGACCGTTTTTTAAAAAACATCATTGTACATTGAAATTTCTTTTTGCGTATGCTTTAGAAGCAAGAATTAAGAGGACTACATTCATTATTTCAGCTGAAAAATGCTTAGTTTATGATTTATAGTCAACATTAATGTCATGTCCCAAACAAGCGTTTTCAGCCCGAGTGGAGCACATTTTGACTGTTTTTTTAAAAACATCATTGTACATTGAAATTTCTGCTTGCGTATGCTTTAGAAGCAAGAATTAAGAGGACTACATTCATTATTTCAGCTGAAAAATGCTTAGTTTATGATTTATAGTCAACATTAAGGAAATGTTCCGAACAAGCGTTTTCAGCCCGAGTGGAGCACATTTTGACCGTTTTTTTAAAAACATCATTGTACATTGAAATTTCTGTTTGTGTATGCTTTAGAAGCAAGAATTAAGAGGACTACATTCATTATTTCAGCTGAAAAATGCTTAGTTTATGATTTATAGTCAACATTAATGTAATGTCCCAAACAAGCGTTTTCAGCCCGAGTGGAGCACATTTTGACCGTTTTTTTAAAAACATCATTGTACATTGAAATTTCTGTTTGCGTATGCTTTAGAAGCAAGAATTAAGAGGACTACATTCATTATTTCAGCTGAAAAATGCTTAGTTTATGATTTATAGTCAACATTAATGTAATGTCCCAAACAAGCGTTTTCAGCCCGAGTGGAGCACATTTTGACTGTTTTTTTAAAAACATCATTGTACATTGAAATTTCTGCTTGCGTATGCTTTAGAAGCAAGAATTAAGAGGACTACATTCATTATTTCAGCTGAAAAATGCTTAGTTTATGATTTATAGTCAACATTAATGAAATGTTCCAAACAAGCGTTTTCAGCCCGAGTGGAGCACATTTTGACCGATTTTTTAAAAACATCATTGTACATTGAAATTTCTGTTTGTGTATGCTTTAGAAGCAAGAATTAAGAGGACTACATTCATTATTTAAGCTGAAAAATGCTTAGTTTATGATTTATAGTCAACATTAATGTAATGTCCCAAACAAGCGTTTTCAGCCCGAGTGGAGCACATTTTGACCGTTTTTTTAAAAACATCATTGTACATTGAAATTTCTGTTTGCGTATGCTGTAGAAGCAAGAATTAAGAGGACTACATTCATTATTTCAGCTGAAAAATGCTTAGTTTATGATTTATAGTCAACATTAATGAAATGTCCCCAACAGCGTTTTCAGCCCGAGTGGAGCACATTTTGACCGTTTTTTTAAAAACATCATTGTACATTGAATTTTCTGTTTGTGTATGCTTTAGAAGCAAGAATTAAGAGGACTACATTCATTATTTCAGCTGAAAAATGCTTAGTTTATGATTTATAGTCAACATTAATGAAATGTCCCCAACAGCGTTTTCAGCCCGAGTGGAGCACATTTTGACTGTTTTTTTAAAAACATCATTGTACATTGAAATTTCTGCTTGCGTATGCTTTAGAAGCAAGAATTAAGAGGACTACATTCATTATTTCAGCTGAAAAATGCTTAGTTTATGATTTATAGTCAACATTAATGTAATGTCCCCAACAAGCGTTTTCAGCCCGAGTGGAGCACATTTTGACTGTTTTTTTAAAAACATCATTGTACATTGAAATTTCTGCTTGCGTATGCTTTAGAAGCAAGAATTAAGAGGACTACATTCATTATTTCAGCTGAAAAATGCTTAGTTTTTGATTTATAGTCAACATTAATGAAATGTCCCCAACAGCGTTTTCAGCCCGAGTGGAGCACATTTTGACTGTTTTTTTAAAAACATCATTGTACATTGAAATTTCTGCTTGCGTATGCTTTAGAAGCAAGAATTAAGAGGACTACATTCATTATTTCAGCTGAAAAATGCTTAGTTTATGATTTATAGTCAACATTAATGAAATGTTCCAAACAAGCGTTTTCAGCCCGAGTGGAGCACATTTTGACTGTTTTTTTAAAAACATCATTGTACATTGAAATTTCTGCTTGCGTATGCTTTAGAAGCAAGAATTAAGAGGACTACATTCATTATTTCAGCTGAAAAATGCTTAGTGTTTGATTTATAGTCAACATTAATGAAATGTCCCCAACAGCGTTTTCAGCCCGAGTGGAGCACATTTTGACTGTTTTTTTAAAAACATCATTGTACATTGAAATTTCTGCTTGCGTATGCTTTAGAAGCAAGAATTAAGAGGACTACATTCATTATTTCAGCTGAAAAATGCTTAGTTTATGATTTATAGTCAACATTAATGTAATGTCCCCAACAAGCGTTTTCAGCCCGAGTGGAGCACATTTTGACTGTTTTTTTAAAAACATCATTGTACATTGAAATTTCTGCTTGCGTATGCTTTAGAAGCAAGAATTAAGAGGACTACATTCATTATTTCAGCTGAAAAATGCTTAGTTTTTGATTTATAGTCAACATTAATGAAATGTCCCCAACAGCGTTTTCAGCCCGAGTGGAGCACATTTTGACTGTTTTTTTAAAAACATCATTGTACATTGAAATTTCTGCTTGCGTATGCTTTAGAAGCAAGAATTAAGAGGACTACATTCATTATTTCAGCTGAAAAATGCTTAGTTTATGATTTATAGTCAACATTAATGAAATGTTCCAAACAAGCGTTTTCAGCCCGAGTGGAGCACATTTTGACCCTTTTTTTAAAAACATCATTGTACATTGAAATTTCTGTTTGCGTATGCTTTAGAAGCAAGAATTAAGAGGACTACATTCATTATTTCAGCTGAAAAATGCTTAGTTTATGATTTATAGTCAACATTAATGTAATGTCCCAAACAAGCGTTTTCAGCCCGAGTGGAGCACATTTTGACTGTTTTTTTAAAAACATCATTGTACATTGAAATTTCTGCTTGCGTATGCTTTAGAAGCAAGAATTAAGAGGACTACATTCATTATTTCAGCTGAAAAATGCTTAGTTTATGATTTATAGTCAACATTAATGAAATGTCCCCAACAGCGTTTTCAGCCCGAGTGGAGCACATTTTGACTGTTTTTTTAAAAACATCATTGTACATTGAAATTTCTGCTTGCGTATGCTTTAGAAGCAAGAATTAAGAGGACTACATTCATTATTTCAGCTGAAAAATGCTTAGTTTTTGATTTGTAGTCAACATTAATGAAATGTCCCCAACAGCGTTTTCAGCCCGAGTGGAGCACATTTTGACTGTTTTTTTTTAAAAACATCATTGTACATTGAAATTTCTGCTTGCGTATGCTTTAGAAGCAAGAATTAAGAGGACTACATTCATTATTTCAGCTGAAAAATGCTTAGTTTATGATTTATAGTCAACATTAATGAAATGTCCCCAACAGCGTTTTCAGCCCGAGTGGAGCACATTTTGACTGTTTTTTTAAAAACATCATTGTACATTGAAATTTCTGCTTGCGTATGCTTTAGAAGCAAGAATTAAGAGGACTACATTCATTATTTCAGCTGAAAAATGCTTAGTTTTTGATTTGTAGTCAACATTAATGAAATGTCCCCAACAGCGTTTTCAGCCCGAGTGGAGCACATTTTGACTGTTTTTTTTAAAAACATCATTGTACATTGAAATTTCTGCTTGCGTATGCTTTAGAAGCAAGAATTAAGAGGACTACATTCATTATTTCAGCTGAAAAATGCTTAGTTTATGATTTATAGTCAACATTAATGAAATGTTCCAAACAAGCGTTTTCAGCCCGAGTGGAGCACATTTTGACCGTTTTTTTAAAAACATCATTGTACATTGAAATTTCTGTTTGCGTATGCTTTAGAAGCAAGAATTAAGAGGACTACATTCATTATTTCAGCTGAAAAATGCTTAGTTTATGATTTATAGTCAACATTAATGTAATGTCCCAAACAAGCGTTTTCAGCCCGAGTGGAGCACATTTTGACCGTTTTTTTAAAAACATCATTGTACATTGAAATTTCTGTTTGCGTATGCTTTAGAAGCAAGAATTAAGAGGACTACATTCATTATTTCAGCTGAAAAATGCTTAGTTTATGATTTATAGTCAACATTAATGTAATGTCCCAAACAAGCGTTTTCAGCCCGAGTGGAGCACATTTTGACTGTTTTTTTTAAAACATCATTGTACATTGAAATTTCTGCTTGCGTATGCTTTAGAAGCAAGAATTAAGAGGACTACATTCATTATTTCAGCTGAAAAATGCTTAGTTTATGATTTATAGTCAACATTAATGAAATGTCCCCAACAGCGTTTTCAGCCCGAGTGGAGCACATTTTGACTGTTTTTTTAAAAACATCATTGTACATTGAAATTTCTGCTTGCGTATGCTTTAGAAGCAAGAATTAAGAGGACTACATTCATTATTTCAGCTGAAAAATGCTTAGTTTTTGATTTGTAGTCAACATTAATGAAATGTCCCCAACAGCGTTTTCAGCCCGAGTGGAGCACATTTTGACTGTTTTTTTTAAAAACATCATTGTACATTGAAATTTCTGCTTGCGTATGCTTTAGAAGCAAGAATTAAGAGGACTACATTCATTATTTCAGCTGAAAAATGCTTAGTTTATGATTTATAGTCAACATTAAGGAAATGTTCCGAACAAGCGTTTTCAGCCCGAGTGGAGCACATTTTGACCGTTTTTTTAAAAACATCATTGTACATTGAAATTTCTGCTTGCGTATGCTTTAGAAGCAAGAATTAAGAGGACTACATTCATTATTTCAGCTGAAAAATGCTTAGTTTATGATTTATAGTCAACATTAAGGAAATGTTCCGAACAAGCGTTTTCAGCCCGAGTGGAGCACATTTTGACCGTTTTTTTAAAAACATCATTGTACATTGAAATTTCTGTTTGCGTATGCTTTAGAAGCAAGAATTAAGAGGACTACATTCATTATTTCAGCTGAAAAATGCTTAGTTTATGATTTATAGTCAACATTAATGTAATGTCCCAAACAAGCGTTTTCAGCCCGAGTGGAGCACATTTTGACTGTTTTTTTAAAAACATCATTGTACATTGAAATTTCTGCTTGCGTATGCTTTAGAAGCAAGAATTAAGAGGACTACATTCATTATTTCAGCTGAAAAATGCTTAGTTTATGATTTATAGTCAACATTAATGAAATGTCCCCAACAGCGTTTTCAGCCCGAGTGGAGCACATTTTGACTGTTTTTTTAAAAACATCATTGTACATTGAAATTTCTGCTTGCGTATGCTTTAGAAGCAAGAATTAAGAGGACTACATTCATTATTTCAGCTGAAAAATGCTTAGTTTATGATTTATAGTCAACATTAATGTCATGTCCCAAACAAGCGTTTTCAGCCCGAGTGGAGCACATTTTGACTGCTTTTTTAAAAACATCATTGTACATTGAAATTTCTGCTTGCGTATGCTTTAGAAGCAAGAATTAAGAGGACTACATTCATTATTTCAGCTGAAAAATGCTTAGTTTATGATTTATAGTCAACATTAATGAAATGTTCCAAACAAGCGTTTTCAGCCCGAGTGGAGCACATTTTGACCCTTTTTTTAAAAACATCATTGTACATTGAAATTTCTGCTTGCGTATGCTTTAGAAGCAAGAATTAAGAGGACTACATTCATTATTTCAGCTGAAAAATGCTTAGTTTATGATTTATAGTCAACATTAATGTCATGTCCCAAACAAGCGTTTTCAGCCCGAGTGGAGCACATTTTGACCGTTTTTTTAAAAACATCATTGTACATTGAAAAATCTGCTTGCGTATGCTTTAGAAGCAAGAATTAAGAGGACTACATTCATTATTTCAGCTGAAAAATGCTTAGTTTATGATTTATAGTCAACATTAATGAAATGTTCCAAACAAGCGTTTTCAGCCCGAGTGGAGCACATTTTGACCCTTTTTTTAAAAACATCATTGTACATTGAAATTTCTGCTTGCGTATGCTTTAGAAGCAAGAATTAAGAGGACTACTTTCATTATTTCAGCTGAAAAATGCTTAGTTTTTGATTTGTAGTCAACATTAATGAAATGTCCCCAACAGCGTTTTCAGCCCGAGTGGAGCGCATTTTGACTGTTTTTTTTAAAAACATCATTGTACATTGAAATTTCTGCTTGCGTATGCTTTAGAAGCAAGAATTAAGAGGACTACATTCATTATTTCAGCTATAAAATGCTTAGATTATGATTTATAGTCAACATTAAGGAAATGTTCCGAACCAGCGTTTTCAGCCCGAGTGGAGCACATTTTGACCGTTTTTTAAAAAACATCATTGTACATTGAAATTTCTTTTTGCGTATGCTTTAGAAGCAAGAATTAAGAGGACTACATTCATTATTTCAGCTGAAAAATGCTTAGTTTATGATTTATAGTCAACATTAATGTCATGTCCCAAACAAGCGTTTTCAGCCCGAGTGGAGCACATTTTGACTGTTTTTTTAAAAACATCATTGTACATTGAAATTTCTGCTTGCGTATGCTTTAGAAGCAAGAATTAAGAGGACTACATTCATTATTTCAGCTGAAAAATGCTTAGTTTATGATTTATAGTCAACATTAAGGAAATGTTCCGAACAAGCGTTTTCAGCCCGAGTGGAGCACATTTTGACCGTTTTTTTAAAAACATCATTGTACATTGAAATTTCTGTTTGTGTATGCTTTAGAAGCAAGAATTAAGAGGACTACATTCATTATTTCAGCTGAAAAATGCTTAGTTTATGATTTATAGTCAACATTAATGTAATGTCCCAAACAAGCGTTTTCAGCCCGAGTGGAGCACATTTTGACCGTTTTTTTAAAAACATCATTGTACATTGAAATTTCTGTTTGCGTATGCTTTAGAAGCAAGAATTAAGAGGACTACATTCATTATTTCAGCTGAAAAATGCTTAGTTTATGATTTATAGTCAACATTAATGTAATGTCCCAAACAAGCGTTTTCAGCCCGAGTGGAGCACATTTTGACTGTTTTTTTAAAAACATCATTGTACATTGAAATTTCTGCTTGCGTATGCTTTAGAAGCAAGAATTAAGAGGACTACATTCATTATTTCAGCTGAAAAATGCTTAGTTTATGATTTATAGTCAACATTAATGAAATGTTCCAAACAAGCGTTTTCAGCCCGAGTGGAGCACATTTTGACCGATTTTTTAAAAACATCATTGTACATTGAAATTTCTGTTTGTGTATGCTTTAGAAGCAAGAATTAAGAGGACTACATTCATTATTTAAGCTGAAAAATGCTTAGTTTATGATTTATAGTCAACATTAATGTAATGTCCCAAACAAGCGTTTTCAGCCCGAGTGGAGCACATTTTGACCGTTTTTTTAAAAACATCATTGTACATTGAAATTTCTGTTTGCGTATGCTGTAGAAGCAAGAATTAAGAGGACTACATTCATTATTTCAGCTGAAAAATGCTTAGTTTATGATTTATAGTCAACATTAATGAAATGTCCCCAACAGCGTTTTCAGCCCGAGTGGAGCACATTTTGACCGTTTTTTTAAAAACATCATTGTACATTGAATTTTCTGTTTGTGTATGCTTTAGAAGCAAGAATTAAGAGGACTACATTCATTATTTCAGCTGAAAAATGCTTAGTTTATGATTTATAGTCAACATTAATGAAATGTCCCCAACAGCGTTTTCAGCCCGAGTGGAGCACATTTTGACTGTTTTTTTAAAAACATCATTGTACATTGAAATTTCTGCTTGCGTATGCTTTAGAAGCAAGAATTAAGAGGACTACATTCATTATTTCAGCTGAAAAATGCTTAGTTTATGATTTATAGTCAACATTAATGTAATGTCCCCAACAAGCGTTTTCAGCCCGAGTGGAGCACATTTTGACTGTTTTTTTAAAAACATCATTGTACATTGAAATTTCTGCTTGCGTATGCTTTAGAAGCAAGAATTAAGAGGACTACATTCATTATTTCAGCTGAAAAATGCTTAGTTTTTGATTTATAGTCAACATTAATGAAATGTCCCCAACAGCGTTTTCAGCCCGAGTGGAGCACATTTTGACTGTTTTTTTAAAAACATCATTGTACATTGAAATTTCTGCTTGCGTATGCTTTAGAAGCAAGAATTAAGAGGACTACATTCATTATTTCAGCTGAAAAATGCTTAGTTTATGATTTATAGTCAACATTAATGTCATGTCCCAAACAAGCGTTTTCAGCCCGAGTGGAGCACATTTTGACTGTTTTTTTAAAAACATCATTGTACATTGAAATTTCTGCTTGCGTATGCTTTAGAAGCAAGAATTAAGAGGACTACATTCATTATTTCAGCTGAAAAATGCTTAGTTTTTGATTTATAGTCAACATTAATGAAATGTCCCCAACAGCGTTTTCAGCCCGAGTGGAGCACATTTTGACTGTTTTTTTAAAAACATCATTGTACATTGAAATTTCTGCTTGCGTATGCTTTAGAAGCAAGAATTAAGAGGACTACATTCATTATTTCAGCTGAAAAATGCTTAGTTTATGATTTATAGTCAACATTAATGTAATGTCCCCAACAAGCGTTTTCAGCCCGAGTGGAGCACATTTTGACTGTTTTTTTAAAAACATCATTGTACATTGAAATTTCTGCTTGCGTATGCTTTAGAAGCAAGAATTAAGAGGACTACATTCATTATTTCAGCTGAAAAATGCTTAGTTTTTGATTTATAGTCAACATTAATGAAATGTCCCCAACAGCGTTTTCAGCCCGAGTGGAGCACATTTTGACTGTTTTTTTAAAAACATCATTGTACATTGAAATTTCTGCTTGCGTATGCTTTAGAAGCAAGAATTAAGAGGACTACATTCATTATTTCAGCTGAAAAATGCTTAGTTTATGATTTATAGTCAACATTAATGAAATGTTCCAAACAAGCGTTTTCAGCCCGAGTGGAGCACATTTTGACCGTTTTTTTAAAAACATCATTGTACATTGAAATTTCTGTTTGCGTATGCTTTAGAAGCAAGAATTAAGAGGACTACATTCATTATTTCAGCTGAAAAATGCTTAGTTTATGATTTATAGTCAACATTAATGTAATGTCCCAAACAAGCGTTTTCAGCCCGAGTGGAGCACATTTTGACTGTTTTTTTAAAAACATCATTGTACATTGAAATTTCTGCTTGCGTATGCTTTAGAAGCAAGAATTAAGAGGACTACATTCATTATTTCAGCTGAAAAATGCTTAGTTTATGATTTATAGTCAACATTAATGAAATGTCCCCAACAGCGTTTTCAGCCCGAGTGGAGCACATTTTGACTGTTTTTTTAAAAACATCATTGTACATTGAAATTTCTGCTTGCGTATGCTTTAGAAGCAAGAATTAAGAGGACTACATTCATTATTTCAGCTGAAAAATGCTTAGTTTTTGATTTGTAGTCAACATTAATGAAATGTCCCCAACAGCGTTTTCAGCCCGAGTGGAGCACATTTTGACTGTTTTTTTTAAAAACATCATTGTACATTGAAATTTCTGCTTGCGTATGCTTTAGAAGCAAGAATTAAGAGGACTACATTCATTATTTCAGCTGAAAAATGCTTAGTTTATGATTTATAGTCAACATTAATGAAATGTCCCCAACAGCGTTTTCAGCCCGAGTGGAGCACATTTTGACTGTTTTTTTAAAAACATCATTGTACATTGAAATTTCTGCTTGCGTATGCTTTAGAAGCAAGAATTAAGAGGACTACATTCATTATTTCAGCTGAAAAATGCTTAGTTTTTGATTTGTAGTCAACATTAATGAAATGTCCCCAACAGCGTTTTCAGCCCGAGTGGAGCACATTTTGACTGTTTTTTTTAAAAACATCATTGTACATTGAAATTTCTGCTTGCGTATGCTTTAGAAGCAAGAATTAAGAGGACTACATTCATTATTTCAGCTGAAAAATGCTTAGTTTATGATTTATAGTCAACATTAATGAAATGTTCCAAACAAGCGTTTTCAGCCCGAGTGGAGCACATTTTGACTGTTTTTTTAAAAACATCATTGTACATTGAAATTTCTGTTTGCGTATGCTTTAGAAGCAAGAATTAAGAGGACTACATTCATTATTTCAGCTGAAAAATGCTTAGTTTATGATTTATAGTCAACATTAATGTAATGTCCCAAACAAGCGTTTTCAGCCCGAGTGGAGCACATTTTGACCGTTTTTTTAAAAACATCATTGTACATTGAAATTTCTGTTTGCGTATGCTTTAGAAGCAAGAATTAAGAGGACTACATTCATTATTTCAGCTGAAAAATGCTTAGTTTATGATTTATAGTCAACATTAATGTAATGTCCCAAACAAGCGTTTTCAGCCCGAGTGGAGCACATTTTGACTGTTTTTTTTAAAACATCATTGTACATTGAAATTTCTGCTTGCGTATGCTTTAGAAGCAAGAATTAAGAGGACTACATTCATTATTTCAGCTGAAAAATGCTTAGTTTATGATTTATAGTCAACATTAATGAAATGTCCCCAACAGCGTTTTCAGCCCGAGTGGAGCACATTTTGACTGTTTTTTTAAAAACATCATTGTACATTGAAATTTCTGCTTGCGTATGCTTTAGAAGCAAGAATTAAGAGGACTACATTCATTATTTCAGCTGAAAAATGCTTAGTTTTTGATTTGTAGTCAACATTAATGAAATGTCCCCAACAGCGTTTTCAGCCCGAGTGGAGCACATTTTGACTGTTTTTTTTAAAAACATCATTGTACATTGAAATTTCTGCTTGCGTATGCTTTAGAAGCAAGAATTAAGAGGACTACATTCATTATTTCAGCTGAAAAATGCTTAGTTTATGATTTATAGTCAACATTAAGGAAATGTTCCGAACAAGCGTTTTCAGCCCGAGTGGAGCACATTTTGACCGTTTTTTTAAAAACATCATTGTACATTGAAATTTCTGCTTGCGTATGCTTTAGAAGCAAGAATTAAGAGGACTACATTCATTATTTCAGCTGAAAAATGCTTAGTTTATGATTTATAGTCAACATTAATGAAATGTCCCCAACAGCGTTTTCAGCCCGAGTGGAGCACATTTTGACTGTTTTTTTAAAAACATCATTGTACATTGAAATTTCTGCTTGCGTATGCTTTAGAAGCAAGAATTAAGAGGACTACATTCATTATTTCAGCTGAAAAATGCTTAGTTTTTGATTTGTAGTCAACATTAATGAAATGTCCCCAACAGCGTTTTCAGCCCGAGTGGAGCACATTTTGACTGTTTTTTTTAAAAACATCATTGTACATTGAAATTTCTGCTTGCGTATGCTTTAGAAGCAAGAATTAAGAGGACTACATTCATTATTTCAGCTGAAAAATGCTTAGTTTATGATTTATAGTCAACATTAAGGAAATGTTCCGAACAAGCGTTTTCAGCCCGAGTGGAGCACATTTTGACCGTTTTTTTAAAAACATCATTGTACATTGAAATTTCTGCTTGCGTATGCTTTAGAAGCAAGAATTAAGAGGACTACATTCATTATTTCAGCTGAAAAATGCTTAGTTTATGATTTATAGTCAACATTAATGTCATGTCCCAAACAAGCGTTTTCAGCCCGAGTGGAGCACATTTTGACTGCTTTTTTAAAAACATCATTGTACATTGAAATTTCTGCTTGCGTATGCTTTAGAAGCAAGAATTAAGAGGACTACATTCATTATTTCAGCTGAAAAATGCTTAGTTTATGATTTATAGTCAACATTAATGAAATGTTCCAAACAAGCGTTTTCAGCCCGAGTGGAGCACATTTTGACCCTTTTTTTAAAAACATCATTGTACATTGAAATTTCTGCTTGCGTATGCTTTAGAAGCAAGAATTAAGAGGACTACATTCATTATTTCAGCTGAAAAATGCTTAGTTTATGATTTATAGTCAACATTAATGTCATGTCCCAAACAAGCGTTTTCAGCCCGAGTGGAGCACATTTTGACTGTTTTTTTAAAAACATCATTGTACATTGAAATTTCTGCTTGCGTATGCTTTAGAAGCAAGAATTAAGAGGACTACATTCATTATTTCAGCTGAAAAATGCTTAGTTTATGATTTATAGTCAACATTAATGAAATGTTCCAAACAAGCGTTTTCAGCCCGAGTGGAGCACATTTTGACCCTTTTTTTAAAAACATCATTGTACATTGAAATTTCTGCTTGCGTATGCTTTAGAAGCAAGAATTAAGAGGACTACATTCATTATTTCAGCTGAAAAATGCTTAGTTTATGATTTATAGTCAACATTAATGTCATGTCCCAAACAAGCGTTTTCAGCCCGAGTGGAGCACATTTTGACCGTTTTTTTAAAAACATCATTGTACATTGAAAAATCTGCTTGCGTATGCTTTAGAAGCAAGAATTAAGAGGACTACATTCATTATTTCAGCTGAAAAATGCTTAGTTTATGATTTATAGTCAACATTAATGAAATGTTCCAAACAAGCGTTTTCAGCCCGAGTGGAGCACATTTTGACTCTTTTTTTAAAAACATCATTGTACATTGAAATTTCTGCTTGCGTATGCTTTAGAAGCAAGAATTAAGAGGACTACTTTCATTATTTCAGCTGAAAAATGCTTAGTTTTTGATTTGTAGTCAACATTAATGAAATGTCCCCAACAGCGTTTTCAGCCCGAGTGGAGCGCATTTTGACTGTTTTTTTTAAAAACATCATTGTACATTGAAATTTCTGCTTGCGTATGCTTTAGAAGCAAGAATTAAGAGGACTACATTCATTATTTCAGCTATAAAATGCTTAGATTATGATTTATAGTCAACATTAAGGAAATGTTCCGAACCAGCGTTTTCAGCCCGAGTGGAGCACATTTTGACCGTTTTTTAAAAAACATCATTGTACATTGAAATTTCTTTTTGCGTATGCTTTAGAAGCAAGAATTAAGAGGACTACATTCATTATTTCAGCTGAAAAATGCTTAGTTTATGATTTATAGTCAACATTAATGTAATGTCCCCAACAAGCGTTTTCAGCCCGAGTGGAGCACATTTTGACTGTTTTTTTAAAAACATCATTGTACATTGAAATTTCTGCTTGCGTATGCTTTAGAAGCAAGAATTAAGAGGACTACATTCATTATTTCAGCTGAAAAATGCTTAGTTTTTGATTTATAGTCAACATTAATGAAATGTCCCCAACAGCGTTTTCAGCCCGAGTGGAGCACATTTTGACTGTTTTTTTAAAAACATCATTGTACATTGAAATTTCTGCTTGCGTATGCTTTAGAAGCAAGAATTAAGAGGACTACATTCATTATTTCAGCTGAAAAATGCTTAGTTTATGATTTATAGTCAACATTAATGAAATGTTCCAAACAAGCGTTTTCAGCCCGAGTGGAGCACATTTTGACCGTTTTTTTAAAAACATCATTGTACATTGAAATTTCTGTTTGCGTATGCTTTAGAAGCAAGAATTAAGAGGACTACATTCATTATTTCAGCTGAAAAATGCTTAGTTTATGATTTATAGTCAACATTAATGTAATGTCCCAAACAAGCGTTTTCAGCCCGAGTGGAGCACATTTTGACTGTTTTTTTAAAAACATCATTGTACATTGAAATTTCTGCTTGCGTATGCTTTAGAAGCAAGAATTAAGAGGACTACATTCATTATTTCAGCTGAAAAATGCTTAGTTTATGATTTATAGTCAACATTAATGAAATGTCCCCAACAGCGTTTTCAGCCCGAGTGGAGCACATTTTGACTGTTTTTTTAAAAACATCATTGTACATTGAAATTTCTGCTTGCGTATGCTTTAGAAGCAAGAATTAAGAGGACTACATTCATTATTTCAGCTGAAAAATGCTTAGTTTTTGATTTGTAGTCAACATTAATGAAATGTCCCCAACAGCGTTTTCAGCCCGAGTGGAGCACATTTTGACTGTTTTTTTTAAAAACATCATTGTACATTGAAATTTCTGCTTGCGTATGCTTTAGAAGCAAGAATTAAGAGGACTACATTCATTATTTCAGCTGAAAAATGCTTAGTTTATGATTTATAGTCAACATTAATGAAATGTTCCAAACAAGCGTTTTCAGCCCGAGTGGAGCACATTTTGACCGTTTTTTTAAAAACATCATTGTACATTGAAATTTCTGTTTGCGTATGCTTTAGAAGCAAGAATTAAGAGGACTACATTCATTATTTCAGCTGAAAAATGCTTAGTTTATGATTTATAGTCAACATTAATGTAATGTCCCAAACAAGCGTTTTCAGCCCGAGTGGAGCACATTTTGACCGTTTTTTTAAAAACATCATTGTACATTGAAATTTCTGTTTGCGTATGCTTTAGAAGCAAGAATTAAGAGGACTACATTCATTATTTCAGCTGAAAAATGCTTAGTTTATGATTTATAGTCAACATTAATGTAATGTCCCAAACAAGCGTTTTCAGCCCGAGTGGAGCACATTTTGACTGTTTTTTTTAAAACATCATTGTACATTGAAATTTCTGCTTGCGTATGCTTTAGAAGCAAGAATTAAGAGGACTACATTCATTATTTCAGCTGAAAAATGCTTAGTTTATGATTTATAGTCAACATTAATGAAATGTCCCCAACAGCGTTTTCAGCCCGAGTGGAGCACATTTTGACTGTTTTTTTAAAAACATCATTGTACATTGAAATTTCTGCTTGCGTATGCTTTAGAAGCAAGAATTAAGAGGACTACATTCATTATTTCAGCTGAAAAATGCTTAGTTTTTGATTTGTAGTCAACATTAATGAAATGTCCCCAACAGCGTTTTCAGCCCGAGTGGAGCACATTTTGACTGTTTTTTTTAAAAACATCATTGTACATTGAAATTTCTGCTTGCGTATGCTTTAGAAGCAAGAATTAAGAGGACTACATTCATTATTTCAGCTGAAAAATGCTTAGTTTATGATTTATAGTCAACATTAAGGAAATGTTCCGAACAAGCGTTTTCAGCCCGAGTGGAGCACATTTTGACCGTTTTTTTAAAAACATCATTGTACATTGAAATTTCTGCTTGCGTATGCTTTAGAAGCAAGAATTAAGAGGACTACATTCATTATTTCAGCTGAAAAATGCTTAGTTTATGATTTATAGTCAACATTAAGGAAATGTTCCGAACAAGCGTTTTCAGCCCGAGTGGAGCACATTTTGACCGTTTTTTTAAAAACATCATTGTACATTGAAATTTCTGTTTGCGTATGCTTTAGAAGCAAGAATTAAGAGGACTACATTCATTATTTCAGCTGAAAAATGCTTAGTTTATGATTTATAGTCAACATTAATGTAATGTCCCAAACAAGCGTTTTCAGCCCGAGTGGAGCACATTTTGACTGTTTTTTTAAAAACATCATTGTACATTGAAATTTCTGCTTGCGTATGCTTTAGAAGCAAGAATTAAGAGGACTACATTCATTATTTCAGCTGAAAAATGCTTAGTTTATGATTTATAGTCAACATTAATGAAATGTCCCCAACAGCGTTTTCAGCCCGAGTGGAGCACATTTTGACTGTTTTTTTAAAAACATCATTGTACATTGAAATTTCTGCTTGCGTATGCTTTAGAAGCAAGAATTAAGAGGACTACATTCATTATTTCAGCTGAAAAATGCTTAGTTTATGATTTATAGTCAACATTAATGTCATGTCCCAAACAAGCGTTTTCAGCCCGAGTGGAGCACATTTTGACTGCTTTTTTAAAAACATCATTGTACATTGAAATTTCTGCTTGCGTATGCTTTAGAAGCAAGAATTAAGAGGACTACATTCATTATTTCAGCTGAAAAATGCTTAGTTTATGATTTATAGTCAACATTAATGAAATGTTCCAAACAAGCGTTTTCAGCCCGAGTGGAGCACATTTTGACCCTTTTTTTAAAAACATCATTGTACATTGAAATTTCTGCTTGCGTATGCTTTAGAAGCAAGAATTAAGAGGACTACATTCATTATTTCAGCTGAAAAATGCTTAGTTTATGATTTATAGTCAACATTAATGTCATGTCCCAAACAAGCGTTTTCAGCCCGAGTGGAGCACATTTTGACTGTTTTTTTAAAAACATCATTGTACATTGAAATTTCTGCTTGCGTATGCTTTAGAAGCAAGAATTAAGAGGACTACATTCATTATTTCAGCTGAAAAATGCTTAGTTTATGATTTATAGTCAACATTAATGAAATGTTCCAAACAAGCGTTTTCAGCCCGAGTGGAGCACATTTTGACCCTTTTTTTAAAAACATCATTGTACATTGAAATTTCTGCTTGCGTATGCTTTAGAAGCAAGAATTAAGAGGACTACATTCATTATTTCAGCTGAAAAATGCTTAGTTTATGATTTATAGTCAACATTAATGTCATGTCCCAAACAAGCGTTTTCAGCCCGAGTGGAGCACATTTTGACCGTTTTTTTAAAAACATCATTGTACATTGAAAAAT
This sequence comes from Hippichthys cyanospilos, assembly GCF_059441005.1. Lineage (NCBI taxonomy): Eukaryota > Metazoa > Chordata > Actinopteri > Syngnathiformes > Syngnathidae > Hippichthys > Hippichthys cyanospilos. Next base: position 404,940 of record NW_028283380.1, read on the forward strand.
CTGCTTGCGTATGCTTTAGAAGCAAGAATTAAGAGGACTACATTCATTATTTCAGCTGAAAAATGCTTAGTTTATGATTTATAGTCAACATTAATGAAATGTTCCAAACAAGCGTTTTCAGCCCGAGTGGAGCACATTTTGACCCTTTTTTTAAAAACATCATTGTACATTGAAATTTCTGCTTGCGTATGCTTTAGAAGCAAGAATTAAGAGGACTACTTTCATTATTTCAGCTGAAAAATGCTTAGTTTATGATTTATAGTCAACATTAATGTAATGTCCCCAACAAGCGTTTTCAGCCCGAGTGGAGCACATTTTGACTGTTTTTTTAAAAACATCATTGTACATTGAAATTTCTGCTTGCGTATGCTTTAGAAGCAAGAATTAAGAGGACTACATTCATTATTTCAGCTGAAAAATGCTTAGTTTTTGATTTATAGTCAACATTAATGAAATGTCCCCAACAGCGTTTTCAGCCCGAGTGGAGCACATTTTGACTGTTTTTTTAAAAACATCATTGTACATTGAAATTTCTGCTTGCGTATGCTTTAGAAGCAAGAATTAAGAGGACTACATTCATTATTTCAGCTGAAAAATGCTTAGTTTATGATTTATAGTCAACATTAATGAAATGTTCCAAACAAGCGTTTTCAGCCCGAGTGGAGCACATTTTGACCCTTTTTTTAAAAACATCATTGTACATTGAAATTTCTGTTTGCGTATGCTTTAGAAGCAAGAATTAAGAGGACTACATTCATTATTTCAGCTGAAAAATGCTTAGTTTATGATTTATAGTCAACATTAATGTAATGTCCCAAACAAGCGTTTTCAGCCCGAGTGGAGCACATTTTGACTGTTTTTTTAAAAACATCATTGTACATTGAAATTTCTGCTTGCGTATGCTTTAGAAGCAAGAATTAAGAGGACTACATTCATTATTTCAGCTGAAAAATGCTTAGTTTATGATTTATAGTCAACATTAATGAAATGTCCCCAACAGCGTTTTCAGCCCGAGTGGAGCACATTTTGACTGTTTTTTTAAAAACATCATTGTACATTGAAATTTCTGCTTGCGTATGCTTTAGAAGCAAGAATTAAGAGGACTACATTCATTATTTCAGCTGAAAAATGCTTAGTTTTTGATTTGTAGTCAACATTAATGAAATGTCCCCAACAGCGTTTTCAGCCCGAGTGGAGCACATTTTGACTGTTTTTTTTAAAAACATCATTGTACATTGAAATTTCTGCTTGCGTATGCTTTAGAAGCAAGAATTAAGAGGACTACATTCATTATTTCAGCTGAAAAATGCTTAGTTTATGATTTATAGTCAACATTAATGAAATGTCCCCAACAGCGTTTTCAGCCCGAGTGGAGCACATTTTGACTGTTTTTTTAAAAACATCATTGTACATTGAAATTTCTGCTTGCGTATGCTTTAGAAGCAAGAATTAAGAGGACTACATTCATTATTTCAGCTGAAAAATGCTTAGTTTTTGATTTGTAGTCAACATTAATGAAATGTCCCCAACAGCGTTTTCAGCCCGAGTGGAGCACATTTTGACTGTTTTTTTTAAAAACATCATTGTACATTGAAATTTCTGCTTGCGTATGCTTTAGAAGCAAGAATTAAGAGGACTACATTCATTATTTCAGCTGAAAAATGCTTAGTTTATGATTTATAGTCAACATTAATGAAATGTTCCAAACAAGCGTTTTCAGCCCGAGTGGAGCACATTTTGACCGTTTTTTTAAAAACATCATTGTACATTGAAATTTCTGTTTGCGTATGCTTTAGAAGCAAGAATTAAGAGGACTACATTCATTATTTCAGCTGAAAAATGCTTAGTTTATGATTTATAGTCAACATTAATGTAATGTCCCAAACAAGCGTTTTCAGCCCGAGTGGAGCACATTTTGACCGTTTTTTTAAAAACATCATTGTACATTGAAATTTCTGTTTGCGTATGCTTTAGAAGCAAGAATTAAGAGGACTACATTCATTATTTCAGCTGAAAAATGCTTAGTTTATGATTTATAGTCAACATTAATGTAATGTCCCAAACAAGCGTTTTCAGCCCGAGTGGAGCACATTTTGACTGTTTTTTTTAAAACATCATTGTACATTGAAATTTCTGCTTGCGTATGCTTTAGAAGCAAGAATTAAGAGGACTACATTCATTATTTCAGCTGAAAAATGCTTAGTTTATGATTTATAGTCAACATTAATGAAATGTCCCCAACAGCGTTTTCAGCCCGAGTGGAGCACATTTTGACTGTTTTTTTAAAAACATCATTGTACATTGAAATTTCTGCTTGCGTATGCTTTAGAAGCAAGAATTAAGAGGACTACATTCATTATTTCAGCTGAAAAATGCTTAGTTTTTGATTTGTAGTCAACATTAATGAAATGTCCCCAAAAGCGTTTTCAGCCCGAGTGGAGCACATTTTGACTGTTTTTTTTAAAAACATCATTGTACATTGAAATTTCTGCTTGCGTATGCTTTAGAAGCAAGAATTAAGAGGACTACATTCATTATTTCAGCTGAAAAATGCTTAGTTTATGATTTATAGTCAACATTAAGGAAATGTTCCGAACAAGCGTTTTCAGCCCGAGTGGAGCACATTTTGACCGTTTTTTTAAAAACATCATTGTACATTGAAATTTCTGCTTGCGTATGCTTTAGAAGCAAGAATTAAGAGGACTACATTCATTATTTCAGCTGAAAAATGCTTAGTTTATGATTTATAGTCAACATTAAGGAAATGTTCCGAACAAGCGTTTTCAGCCCGAGTGGAGCACATTTTGACCGTTTTTTTAAAAACATCATTGTACATTGAAATTTCTGTTTGCGTATGCTTTAGAAGCAAGAATTAAGAGGACTACATTCATTATTTCAGCTGAAAAATGCTTAGTTTATGATTTATAGTCAACATTAATGTAATGTCCCAAACAAGCGTTTTCAGCCCGAGTGGAGCACATTTTGACTGTTTTTTTAAAAACATCATTGTACATTGAAATTTCTGCTTGCGTATGCTTTAGAAGCAAGAATTAAGAGGACTACATTCATTATTTCAGCTGAAAAATGCTTAGTTTATGATTTATAGTCAACATTAATGAAATGTCCCCAACAGCGTTTTCAGCCCGAGTGGAGCACATTTTGACTGTTTTTTTAAAAACATCATTGTACATTGAAATTTCTGCTTGCGTATGCTTTAGAAGCAAGAATTAAGAGGACTACATTCATTATTTCAGCTGAAAAATGCTTAGTTTATGATTTATAGTCAACATTAATGTCATGTCCCAAACAAGCGTTTTCAGCCCGAGTGGAGCACATTTTGACTGCTTTTTTAAAAACATCATTGTACATTGAAATTTCTGCTTGCGTATGCTTTAGAAGCAAGAATTAAGAGGACTACATTCATTATTTCAGCTGAAAAATGCTTAGTTTATGATTTATAGTCAACATTAATGAAATGTTCCAAACAAGCGTTTTCAGCCCGAGTGGAGCACATTTTGACCCTTTTTTTAAAAACATCATTGTACATTGAAATTTCTGCTTGCGTATGCTTTAGAAGCAAGAATTAAGAGGACTACATTCATTATTTCAGCTGAAAAATGCTTAGTTTATGATTTATAGTCAACATTAATGTCATGTCCCAAACAAGCGTTTTCAGCCCGAGTGGAGCACATTTTGACCGTTTTTTTAAAAACATCATTGTACATTGAAAAATCTGCTTGCGTATGCTTTAGAAGCAAGAATTAAGAGGACTACATTCATTATTTCAGCTGAAAAATGCTTAGTTTATGATTTATAGTCAACATTAATGAAATGTTCCAAACAAGCGTTTTCAGCCCGAGTGGAGCACATTTTGACCCTTTTTTTAAAAACATCATTGTACATTGAAATTTCTGCTTGCGTATGCTTTAGAAGCAAGAATTAAGAGGACTACTTTCATTATTTCAGCTGAAAAATGCTTAGTTTTTGATTTGTAGTCAACATTAATGAAATGTCCCCAACAGCGTTTTCAGCCCGAGTGGAGCGCATTTTGACTGTTTTTTTTAAAAACATCATTGTACATTGAAATTTCTGCTTGCGTATGCTTTAGAAGCAAGAATTAAGAGGACTACATTCATTATTTCAGCTATAAAATGCTTAGATTATGATTTATAGTCAACATTAAGGAAATGTTCCGAACCAGCGTTTTCAGCCCGAGTGGAGCACATTTTGACCGTTTTTTAAAAAACATCATTGTACATTGAAATTTCTTTTTGCGTATGCTTTAGAAGCAAGAATTAAGAGGACTACATTCATTATTTCAGCTGAAAAATGCTTAGTTTATGATTTTTAGTCAACATTAATGTCATGTCCCAAACAAGCGTTTTCAGCCCGAGTGGAGCACATTTTGACTGTTTTTTTAAAAACATCATTGTACATTGAAATTTCTGCTTGCGTATGCTTTAGAAGCAAGAATTAAGAGGACTACATTCATTATTTCAGCTGAAAAATGCTTAGTTTATGATTTATAGTCAACATTAAGGAAATGTTCCGAACAAGCGTTTTCAGCCCGAGTGGAGCACATTTTGACCGTTTTTTTAAAAACATCATTGTACATTGAAATTTCTGTTTGTGTATGCTTTAGAAGCAAGAATTAAGAGGACTACATTCATTATTTCAGCTGAAAAATGCTTAGTTTATGATTTATAGTCAACATTAATGTAATGTCCCAAACAAGCGTTTTCAGCCCGAGTGGAGCACATTTTGACCGTTTTTTTAAAAACATCATTGTACATTGAAATTTCTGTTTGCGTATGCTTTAGAAGCAAGAATTAAGAGGACTACATTCATTATTTCAGCTGAAAAATGCTTAGTTTATGATTTATAGTCAACATTAATGTAATGTCCCAAACAAGCGTTTTCAGCCCGAGTGGAGCACATTTTGACTGTTTTTTTAAAAACATCATTGTACATTGAAATTTCTGCTTGCGTATGCTTTAGAAGCAAGAATTAAGAGGACTACATTCATTATTTCAGCTGAAAAATGCTTAGTTTATGATTTATAGTCAACATTAATGAAATGTTCCAAACAAGCGTTTTCAGCCCGAGTGGAGCACATTTTGACCGATTTTTTAAAAACATCATTGTACATTGAAATTTCTGTTTGTGTATGCTTTAGAAGCAAGAATTAAGAGGACTACATTCATTATTTAAGCTGAAAAATGCTTAGTTTATGATTTATAGTCAACATTAATGTAATGTCCCAAACAAGCGTTTTCAGCCCGAGTGGAGCACATTTTGACCGTTTTTTTAAAAACATCATTGTACATTGAAATTTCTGTTTGCGTATGCTGTAGAAGCAAGAATTAAGAGGACTACATTCATTATTTCAGCTGAAAAATGCTTAGTTTATGATTTATAGTCAACATTAATGAAATGTCCCCAACAGCGTTTTCAGCCCGAGTGGAGCACATTTTGACCGTTTTTTTAAAAACATCATTGTACATTGAATTTTCTGTTTGTGTATGCTTTAGAAGCAAGAATTAAGAGGACTACATTCATTATTTCAGCTGAAAAATGCTTAGTTTATGATTTATAGTCAACATTAATGAAATGTCCCCAACAGCGTTTTCAGCCCGAGTGGAGCACATTTTGACTGTTTTTTTAAAAACATCATTGTACATTGAAATTTCTGCTTGCGTATGCTTTAGAAGCAAGAATTAAGAGGACTACATTCATTATTTCAGCTGAAAAATGCTTAGTTTATGATTTATAGTCAACATTAATGTAATGTCCCCAACAAGCGTTTTCAGCCCGAGTGGAGCACATTTTGACTGTTTTTTTAAAAACATCATTGTACATTGAAATTTCTGCTTGCGTATGCTTTAGAAGCAAGAATTAAGAGGACTACATTCATTATTTCAGCTGAAAAATGCTTAGTTTTTGATTTATAGTCAACATTAATGAAATGTCCCCAACAGCGTTTTCAGCCCGAGTGGAGCACATTTTGACTGTTTTTTTAAAAACATCATTGTACATTGAAATTTCTGCTTGCGTTTGCTTTAGAAGCAAGAATTAAGAGGACTACATTCATTATTTCAGCTGAAAAATGCTTAGTTTATGATTTATAGTCAACATTAATGAAATGTTCCAAACAAGCGTTTTCAGCCCGAGTGGAGCACATTTTGACTGTTTTTTTAAAAACATCATTGTACATTGAAATTTCTGCTTGCGTATGCTTTAGAAGCAAGAATTAAGAGGACTACATTCATTATTTCAGCTGAAAAATGCTTAGTTTTTGATTTATAGTCAACATTAATGAAATGTCCCCAACAGCGTTTTCAGCCCGAGTGGAGCACATTTTGACTGTTTTTTTAAAAACATCATTGTACATTGAAATTTCTGCTTGCGTATGCTTTAGAAGCAAGAATTAAGAGGACTACATTCATTATTTCAGCTGAAAAATGCTTAGTTTATGATTTATAGTCAACATTAATGTAATGTCCCCAACAAGCGTTTTCAGCCCGAGTGGAGCACATTTTGACTGTTTTTTTAAAAACATCATTGTACATTGAAATTTCTGCTTGCGTATGCTTTAGAAGCAAGAATTAAGAGGACTACATTCATTATTTCAGCTGAAAAATGCTTAGTTTTTGATTTATAGTCAACATTAATGAAATGTCCCCAACAGCGTTTTCAGCCCGAGTGGAGCACATTTTGACTGTTTTTTTAAAAACATCATTGTACATTGAAATTTCTGCTTGCGTATGCTTTAGAAGCAAGAATTAAGAGGACTACATTCATTATTTCAGCTGAAAAATGCTTAGTTTATGATTTATAGTCAACATTAATGAAATGTTCCAAACAAGCGTTTTCAGCCCGAGTGGAGCACATTTTGACCGTTTTTTTAAAAACATCATTGTACATTGAAATTTCTGTTTGCGTATGCTTTAGAAGCAAGAATTAAGAGGACTACATTCATTATTTCAGCTGAAAAATGCTTAGTTTATGATTTATAGTCAACATTAATGTAATGTCCCAAACAAGCGTTTTCAGCCCGAGTGGAGCACATTTTGACTGTTTTTTTAAAAACATCATTGTACATTGAAATTTCTGCTTGCGTATGCTTTAGAAGCAAGAATTAAGAGGACTACATTCATTATTTCAGCTGAAAAATGCTTAGTTTATGATTTATAGTCAACATTAATGAAATGTCCCCAACAGCGTTTTCAGCCCGAGTGGAGCACATTTTGACTGTTTTTTTAAAAACATCATTGTACATTGAAATTTCTGCTTGCGTATGCTTTAGAAGCAAGAATTAAGAGGACTACATTCATTATTTCAGCTGAAAAATGCTTAGTTTTTGATTTGTAGTCAACATTAATGAAATGTCCCCAACAGCGTTTTCAGCCCGAGTGGAGCACATTTTGACTGTTTTTTTTAAAAACATCATTGTACATTGAAATTTCTGCTTGCGTATGCTTTAGAAGCAAGAATTAAGAGGACTACATTCATTATTTCAGCTGAAAAATGCTTAGTTTATGATTTATAGTCAACATTAATGAAATGTTCCAAACAAGCGTTTTCAGCCCGAGTGGAGCACATTTTGACCGTTTTTTTAAAAACATCATTGTACATTGAAATTTCTGTTTGCGTATGCTTTAGAAGCAAGAATTAAGAGGACTACATTCATTATTTCAGCTGAAAAATGCTTAGTTTATGATTTATAGTCAACATTAATGTAATGTCCCAAACAAGCGTTTTCAGCCCGAGTGGAGCACATTTTGACCGTTTTTTTAAAAACATCATTGTACATTGAAATTTCTGTTTGCGTATGCTTTAGAAGCAAGAATTAAGAGGACTACATTCATTATTTCAGCTGAAAAATGCTTAGTTTATGATTTATAGTCAACATTAATGTAATGTCCCAAACAAGCGTTTTCAGCCCGAGTGGAGCACATTTTGACTGTTTTTTTTAAAACATCATTGTACATTGAAATTTCTGCTTGCGTATGCTTTAGAAGCAAGAATTAAGAGGACTACATTCATTATTTCAGCTGAAAAATGCTTAGTTTATGATTTATAGTCAACATTAAGGAAATGTTCCGAACAAGCGTTTTCAGCCCGAGTGGAGCACATTTTGACCGTTTTTTAAAAAACATCATTGTACATTGAAATTTCTGTTTGCGTATGCTTTAGAAGCAAGAATTAAGAGGACTACATTCATTATTTCAGCTGAAAAATGCTTAGTTTATGATTTATAGTCAACATTAATGTAATGTCCCAAACAAGCGTTTTCAGCCCGAGTGGAGCACATTTTGACTGTTTTTTTAAAAACATCATTGTACATTGAAATTTCTGCTTGCGTATGCTTTAGAAGCAAGAATTAAGAGGACTACATTCATTATTTCAGCTGAAAAATGCTTAGTTTATGATTTATAGTCAACATTAATGAAATGTTCCAAACAAGCGTTTTCAGCCCGAGTGGAGCACATTTTGACCCTTTTTTTAAAAACATCATTGTACATTGAAATTTCTGCTTGCGTATGCTTTAGAAGCAAGAATTAAGAGGACTACATTCATTATTTCAGCTGAAAAATGCTTAGTTTTTGATTTGTAGTCAACATTAATGAAATGTCCCCAACAGCGTTTTCAGCCCGAGTGGAGCGCATTTTGACTGTTTTTTTAAAAACATCATTGTACATTGAAATTTCTGCTTGCGTATGCTTTAGAAGCAAGAATTAAGAGGACTACATTCATTATTTCAGCTGAAAAATGCTTAGTTTTTGATTTGTAGTCAACATTAATGAAATGTCCCCAACAGCGTTTTCAGCCCGAGTGGAGCACATTTTGACTGTTTTTTTTAAAAACATCATTGTACATTGAAATTTCTGCTTGCGTATGCTTTAGAAGCAAGAATTAAGAGGACTACATTCATTATTTCAGCTGAAAAATGCTTAGTTTATGATTAATAGTCAACATTAAGGAAATGTTCCGAATAAGCGTTTTCAGCCCGAGTGGAGCACATTTTGACCGTTTTTTTAAAAACATCATTGTACATTGAAATTTCTGCTTGCGTATGCTTTAGAAGCAAGAATTAAGAGGACTACATTCATTATTTCAGCTGAAAAATGCTTAGTTTATGATTTATAGTCAACATTAATGAAATGTCCCCAACAGCGTTTTCAGCCCGAGTGGAGCACATTTTGACTGTTTTTTTTAAAAACATCATTGTACATTGAAATTTCTGCTTGCGTATGCTTTAGAAGCAAGAATTAAGAGGACTACATTCATTATTTCAGCTGAAAAATGCTTAGTTTATGAATTATAGTCAACATTAATGAAATGTTCCAAACAAGCGTTTTCAGCCCGAGTGGAGCACATTTTGACTGTTTTTTTAAAAACATCATTGTACATTGAAATTTCTGCTTGCGTATGCTTTAGAAGCAAGAATTAAGAGGACTACATTCATTATTTCAGCTGAAAAATGCTTAGTTTTTGATTTATAGTCAACATTAATGAAATGTCCCCAACAGCGTTTTCAGCCCGAGTGGAGCACATTTTGACTGTTTTTTTAAAAACATCATTGTACATTGAAATTTCTGCTTGCGTATGCTTTAGAAGCAAGAATTAAGAGGACTACATTCATTATTTCAGCTGAAAAATGCTTAGTTTATGATTTATAGTCAACATTAATGAAATGTTCCAAACAAGCGTTTTCAGCCCGAGTGGAGCACATTTTGACTGTTTTTTTAAAAACATCATTGTACATTGAAATTTCTGCTTGCGTATGCTTTAGAAGCAAGAATTAAGAGGACTACATTCATTATTTCAGCTGAAAAATGCTTAGTTTTTGATTTATAGTCAACATTAATGAAATGTCCCCAACAGCGTTTTCAGCCCGAGTGGAGCACATTTTGACTGTTTTTTTAAAAACATCATTGTACATTGAAATTTCTGCTTGCGTATGCTTTAGAAGCAAGAATTAAGAGGACTACATTCATTATTTCAGCTGAAAAATGCTTAGTTTATGATTTATAGTCAACATTAATGTAATGTCCCCAACAAGCGTTTTCAGCCCGAGTGGAGCACATTTTGACTGTTTTTTTAAAAACATCATTGTACATTGAAATTTCTGCTTGCGTATGCTTTAGAAGCAAGAATTAAGAGGACTACATTCATTATTTCAGCTGAAAAATGCTTAGTTTTTGATTTATAGTCAACATTAATGAAATGTCCCCAACAGCGTTTTCAGCCCGAGTGGAGCACATTTTGACTGTTTTTATAAAAACATCATTGTACATTGAAATTTCTGCTTGCGTATGCTTTAGAAGCAAGAATTAAGAGGACTACATTCATTATTTCAGCTGAAAAATGCTTAGTTTATGATTTATAGTCAACATTAATGAAATGTTCCAAACAAGCGTTTTCAGCCCGAGTGGAGCACATTTTGACCGTTTTTTTAAAAACATCATTGTACATTGAAATTTCTGTTTGCGTATGCTTTAGAAGCAAGAATTAAGAGGACTACATTCATTATTTCAGCTGAAAAATGCTTAGTTTATGATTTATAGTCAACATTAATGTAATGTCCCAAACAAGCGTTTTCAGCCCGAGTGGAGCACATTTTGACTGTTTTTTTAAAAACATCATTGTACATTGAAATTTCTGCTTGCGTATGCTTTAGAAGCAAGAATTAAGAGGACTACATTCATTATTTCAGCTGAAAAATGCTTAGTTTATGATTTATAGTCAACATTAATGAAATGTCCCCAACAGCGTTTTCAGCCCGAGTGGAGCACATTTTGACTGTTTTTTTAAAAACATCATTGTACATTGAAATTTCTGCTTGCGTATGCTTTAGAAGCAAGAATTAAGAGGACTACATTCATTATTTCAGCTGAAAAATGCTTAGTTTTTGATTTGTAGTCAACATTAATGAAATGTCCCCAACAGCGTTTTCAGCCCGAGTGGAGCACATTTTGACTGTTTTTTTTAAAAACATCATTGTACATTGAAATTTCTGCTTGCGTATGCTTTAGAAGCAAGAATTAAGAGGACTACATTCATTATTTCAGCTGAAAAATGCTTAGTTTATGATTTATAGTCAACATTAATGAAATGTTCCAAACAAGCGTTTTCAGCCCGAGTGGAGCACATTTTGACCGTTTTTTTAAAAACATCATTGTACATTGAAATTTCTGTTTGCGTATGCTTTAGAAGCAAGAATTAAGAGGACTACATTCATTATTTCAGCTGAAAAATGCTTAGTTTATGATTTATAGTCAACATTAATGTAATGTCCCAAACAAGCGTTTTCAGCCCGAGTGGAGCACATTTTGACCGTTTTTTTAAAAACATCATTGTACATTGAAATTTCTGTTTGCGTATGCTTTAGAAGCAAGAATTAAGAGGACTACATTCATTATTTCAGCTGAAAAATGCTTAGTTTATGATTTATAGTCAACATTAATGTAATGTCCCAAACAAGCGTTTTCAGCCCGAGTGGAGCACATTTTGACTGTTTTTTTTAAAACATCATTGTACATTGAAATTTCTGCTTGCGTATGCTTTAGAAGCAAGAATTAAGAGGACTACATTCATTATTTCAGCTGAAAAATGCTTAGTTTATGATTTATAGTCAACATTAAGGAAATGTTCCGAACAAGCGTTTTCAGCCCGAGTGGAGCACATTTTGACCGTTTTTTAAAAAACATCATTGTACATTGAAATTTCTGTTTGCGTATGCTTTAGAAGCAAGAATTAAGAGGACTACATTCATTATTTCAGCTGAAAAATGCTTAGTTTATGATTTATAGTCAACATTAATGTAATGTCCCAAACAAGCGTTTTCAGCCCGAGTGGAGCACATTTTGACTGTTTTTTTAAAAACATCATTGTACATTGAAATTTCTGCTTGCGTATGCTTTAGAAGCAAGAATTAAGAGGACTACATTCATTATTTCAGCTGAAAAATGCTTAGTTTATGATTTATAGTCAACATTAATGAAATGTTCCAAACAAGCGTTTTCAGCCCGAGTGGAGCACATTTTGACCCTTTTTTTAAAAACATCATTGTACATTGAAATTTCTGCTTGCGTATGCTTTAGAAGCAAGAATTAAGAGGACTACATTCATTATTTCAGCTGAAAAATGCTTAGTTTTTGATTTGTAGTCAACATTAATGAAATGTCCCCAACAGCGTTTTCAGCCCGAGTGGAGCGCATTTTGACTGTTTTTTTAAAAACATCATTGTACATTGAAATTTCTGCTTGCGTATGCTTTAGAAGCAAGAATTAAGAGGACTACATTCATTATTTCAGCTGAAAAATGCTTAGTTTTTGATTTGTAGTCAACATTAATGAAATGTCCCCAACAGCGTTTTCAGCCCGAGTGGAGCACATTTTGACTGTTTTTTTTAAAAACATCATTGTACATTGAAATTTCTGCTTGCGTATGCTTTAGAAGCAAGAATTAAGAGGACTACATTCATTATTTCAGCTGAAAAATGCTTAGTTTATGATTAATAGTCAACATTAAGGAAATGTTCCGAATAAGCGTTTTCAGCCCGAGTGGAGCACATTTTGACCGTTTTTTTAAAAACATCATTGTACATTGAAATTTCTGCTTGCGTATGCTTTAGAAGCAAGAATTAAGAGGACTACATTCATTATTTCAGCTGAAAAATGCTTAGTTTATGATTTATAGTCAACATTAATGAAATGTCCCCAACAGCGTTTTCAGCCCGAGTGGAGCACATTTTGACTGTTTTTTTTAAAAACATCATTGTACATTGAAATTTCTGCTTGCGTATGCTTTAGAAGCAAGAATTAAGAGGACTACATTCATTATTTCAGCTGAAAAATGCTTAGTTTATGAATTATAGTCAACATTAATGAAATGTTCCAAACAAGCGTTTTCAGCCCGAGTGGAGCACATTTTGACTGTTTTTTTAAAAACATCATTGTACATTGAAATTTCTGCTTGCGTATGCTTTAGAAGCAAGAATTAAGAGGACTACATTCATTATTTCAGCTGAAAAATGCTTAGTTTTTGATTTATAGTCAACATTAATGAAATGTCCCCAACAGCGTTTTCAGCCCGAGTGGAGCACATTTTGACTGTTTTTTTAAAAACATCATTGTACATTGAAATTTCTGCTTGCGTATGCTTTAGAAGCAAGAAGTAAGAGGACTACATTCATTATTTCAGCTGAAAAATGCTTAGTTTTTGATTTATAGTCAACATTAATGAAATGTTCCAAACAAGCGTTTTCAGCCCGAGTGGAGCACATTTTGACTGTTTTTTTAAAAACATCATTGTACATTGAAATTTCTGCTTGCGTATGCTTTAGAAGCAAGAATTAAGAGGACTACATTCATTATTTCAGCTGAAAAATGCTTAGTTTATGATTTATAGTCAACATTAATGAAATGTTCCAAACAAGCGTTTTCAGCCCGAGTGGAGCACATTTTGACCCTTTTTTTAAAAACATCATTGTACATTGAAATTTCTGCTTGCGTATGCTTTAGAAGCAAGAATTAAGAGGACTACATTCATTATTTCAGCTGAAAAATGCTTAGTTTTTGATTTGTAGTCAACATTAATGAAATGTCCCCAACAGCGTTTTCAGCCCGAGTGGAGCACATTTTGACTGTTTTTTTTAAAAACATCATTGTACATTGAAATTTCTGCTTGCGTATGCTTTAGAAGCAAGAATTAAGAGGACTACATTCATTATTTCAGCTGAAAAATGCTTAGTTTATGATTTATAGTCAACATTAATGAAATGTTCCAAACAAGCGTTTTCAGCCCGAGTGGAGCACATTTTGACCGTTTTTTTAAAAACATCATTGTACATTGAAATTTCTGTTTGCGTATGCTTTAGAAGCAAGAATTAAGAGGACTACATTCATTATTTCAGCTGAAAAATGCTTAGTTTATGATTTATAGTCAACATTAATGTAATGTCCCAAACAAGCGTTTTCAGCCCGAGTGGAGCACATTTTGACCGTTTTTTTAAAAACATCATTGTACATTGAAATTTCTGTTTGCGTATGCTTTAGAAGCAAGAATTAAGAGGACTACATTCATTATTTCAGCTGAAAAATGCTTAGTTTATGATTTATAGTCAACATTAATGTAATGTCCCAAACAAGCGTTTTCAGCCCGAGTGGAGCACATTTTGACTGTTTTTTTTAAAACATCATTGTACATTGAAATTTCTGCTTGCGTATGCTTTAGAAGCAAGAATTAAGAGGACTACATTCATTATTTCAGCTGAAAAATGCTTAGTTTATGATTTATAGTCAACATTAAGGAAATGTTCCGAACAAGCGTTTTCAGCCCGAGTGGAGCACATTTTGACCGTTTTTTAAAAAACATCATTGTACATTGAAATTTCTGTTTGCGTATGCTTTAGAAGCAAGAATTAAGAGGACTACATTCATTATTTCAGCTGAAAAATGCTTAGTTTATGATTTATAGTCAACATTAATGTAATGTCCCAAACAAGCGTTTTCAGCCCGAGTGGAGCACATTTTGACTGTTTTTTTAAAAACATCATTGTACATTGAAATTTCTGCTTGCGTATGCTTTAGAAGCAAGAATTAAGAGGACTACATTCATTATTTCAGCTGAAAAATGCTTAGTTTATGATTTATAGTCAACATTAATGAAATGTTCCAAACAAGCGTTTTCAGCCCGAGTGGAGCACATTTTGACCCTTTTTTTAAAAACATCATTGTACATTGAAATTTCTGCTTGCGTATGCTTTAGAAGCAAGAATTAAGAGGACTACATTCATTATTTCAGCTGAAAAATGCTTAGTTTTTGATTTGTAGTCAACATTAATGAAATGTCCCCAACAGCGTTTTCAGCCCGAGTGGAGCGCATTTTGACTGTTTTTTTTAAAAACATCATTGTACATTGAAATTTCTGCTTGCGTATGCTTTAGAAGCAAGAATTAAGAGGACTACATTCATTATTTCAGCTGAAAAATGCTTAGTTTATGATTTATAGTCAACATTAATGAAATGTCCCCAACAGCGTTTTCAGCCCGAGTGGAGCACATTTTGACCCTTTTTTTAAAAACATCATTGTACATTGAAATTTCTGCTTGCGTATGCTTTAGAAGCAAGAATTAAGAGGACTACATTCATTATTTCAGCTGAAAAATGCTTAATTTTTGATTTGTAGTCAACATTAATGAAATGTCCCCAACAGCGTTTTCAGCCCGAGTGGAGCGCATTTTGACTGTTTTTTTAAAAACATCATTGTACATTGAAATTTCTGCTTGCGTATGCTTTAGAAGCAAGAATTAAGAGGACTACATTCATTATTTCAGCTGAAAAATGCTTAGTTTATGATTTATAGTCAACATTAAGGAAATGTTCCGAACAAGCGTTTTCAGCCCGAGTGGAGCACATTTTGACCGTTTTTTAAAAAACATCATTGTACATTGAAATTTCTGCTTGCGTATGCTTTAGAAGCAAGAATTAAGAGGACTACATTCATTATTTCAGCTGAAAAATGCTTAGTTTATGATTTATAGTCAACATTAATGAAATGTCCCCAACAGCGTTTTCAGCCCGAGTGGAGCGCATTTTGACTGTTTTTTTTAAAAACATCATTGTACATTGAAATTTCTGCTTGCGTATGCTTTAGAAGCAAGAATTAAGAGGACTACATTCATTATTTCAGCTGAAAAATGCTTAGTTTATGATTTATAGTCAACATTAAGGAAATGTTCCGAACAAGCGTTTTCAGCCCGAGTGGAGCACATTTTGACCGTTTTTTAAAAAACATCATTGTACATTGAAATTTCTTTTTGCGTATGCTTTAGAAGCAAGAATTAAGAGGACTACATTCATTATTTCAGCTGAAAAATGCTTAGTTTATGATTTATAGTCAACATTAATGTCATGTCCCAAACAAGCGTTTTCAGCCCGAGTGGAGCACATTTTGACTGCTTTTTTAAAAACATCATTGTACATTGAAATTTCTGCTTGCGTATGCTTTAGAAGCAAGAATTAAGAGGACTACATTCATTATTTCAGCTGAAAAATGCTTAGTTTATGATTTATAGTCAACATTAATGAAATGTTCCAAACAAGCGTTTTCAGCCCGAGTGGAGCACATTTTGACCCTTTTTTTAAAAACATCATTGTACATTGAAATTTCTGCTTGCGTATGCTTAAGAAGCAAGAATTAAGAGGACTACATTCATTATTTCAGCTGAAAAATGCTTAGTTTATGATTTATAGTCAACATTAATGTCATGTCCCAAACAAGCGTTTTCAGCCCGAGTGGAGCACATTTTGACTGTTTTTTTAAAAACATCATTGTACATTGAAATTTCTGCTTGCGTATGCTTTAGAAGCAAGAATTAAGAGGACTACATTCATTATTTCAGCTGAAAAATGCTTAGTTTATGATTTATAGTCAACATTAATGAAATGTTCCAAACAAGCGTTTTCAGCCCGAGTGGAGCACATTTTGACCCTTTTTTTAAAAACATCATTGTACATTGAAATTTCTGCTTGCGTATGCTTTAGAAGCAAGAATTAAGAGGACTACATTCATTATTTCAGCTGAAAAATGCTTAGTTTATGATTTATAGTCAACATTAAGGAAATGTTCCGAACAAGCGTTTTCAGCCCGAGTGGAGCACATTTTGACCGTTTTTTAAAAAACATCATTGTACATTGAAATTTCTGTTTGCGTATGCTTTAGAAGCAAGAATTAAGAGGACTACATTCATTATTTCAGCTGAAAAATGCTTAGTTTATGATTTATAGTCAACATTAATGTAATGTCCCAAACAAGCGTTTTCAGCCCGAGTGGAGCACATTTTGACTGTTTTTTTAAAAACATCATTGTACATTGAAATTTCTGCTTGCGTATGCTTTAGAAGCAAGAATTAAGAGGACTACATTCATTATTTCAGCTGAAAAATGCTTAGTTTATGATTTATAGTCAACATTAATGAAATGTCCCCAACAGCGTTTTCAGCCCGAGTGGAGCACATTTTGACTGTTTTTTTAAAAACATCATTGTACATTGAAATTTCTGCTTGCGAATGCTTTAGAAGCAAGAATTAAGAGGACTACATTCATTATTTCAGCTGAAAAATGCTTAGTTTTTGATTTGTAGTCAACATTAATGAAATGTCCCCAACAGCGTTTTCAGCCCGAGTGGAGCACATTTTGACTGTTTTTTTTAAAAACATCATTGTACATTGAAATTTCTGCTTGCGTATGCTTTAGAAGCAAGAATTAAGAGGACTACATTCATTATTTCAGCTGAAAAATGCTTAGTTTATGATTAATAGTCAACATTAAGGAAATGTTCCGAATAAGCGTTTTCAGCCCGAGTGGAGCACATTTTGACCGTTTTTTTAAAAACATCATTGTACATTGAAATTTCTGCTTGCGTATGCTTTAGAAGCAAGAATTAAGAGGACTACATTCATTATTTCAGCTGAAAAATGCTTAGTTTATGATTTATAGTCAACATTAATGAAATGTCCCCAACAGCGTTTTCAGCCCGAGTGGAGCACATTTTGACTGTTTTTTTTAAAAACATCATTGTACATTGAAATTTCTGCTTGCGTATGCTTTAGAAGCAAGAATTAAGAGGACTACATTCATTATTTCAGCTGAAAAATGCTTAGTTTATGAATTATAGTCAACATTAATGAAATGTTCCAAACAAGCGTTTTCAGCCCGAGTGGAGCACATTTTGACTGTTTTTTTAAAAACATCATTGTACATTGAAATTTCTGCTTGCGTATGCTTTAGAAGCAAGAATTAAGAGGACTACATTCATTATTTCAGCTGAAAAATGCTTAGTTTTTGATTTATAGTCAACATTAATGAAATGTCCCCAACAGCGTTTTCAGCCCGAGTGGAGCACATTTTGACTGTTTTTTTAAAAACATCATTGTACATTGAAATTTCTGCTTGCGTATGCTTTAGAAGCAAGAAGTAAGAGGACTACATTCATTATTTCAGCTGAAAAATGCTTAGTTTTTGATTTATAGTCAACATTAATGAAATGTTCCAAACAAGCGTTTTCAGCCCGAGTGGAGCACATTTTGACTGTTTTTTTAAAAACATCATTGTACATTGAAATTTCTGCTTGCGTATGCTTTAGAAGCAAGAATTAAGAGGACTACATTCATTATTTCAGCTGAAAAATGCTTAGTTTATGATTTATAGTCAACATTAATGAAATGTTCCAAACAAGCGTTTTCAGCCCGAGTGGAGCACATTTTGACCCTTTTTTTAAAAACATCATTGTACATTGAAATTTCTGCTTGCGTATGCTTTAGAAGCAAGAATTAAGAGGACTACATTCATTATTTCAGCTGAAAAATGCTTAGTTTTTGATTTGTAGTCAACATTAATGAAATGTCCCCAACAGCGTTTTCAGCCCGAGTGGAGCGCATTTTGACTGTTTTTTTTAAAAACATCATTGTACATTGAAATTTCTGCTTGCGTATGCTTTAGAAGCAAGAATTAAGAGGACTACATTCATTATTTCAGCTGAAAAATGCTTAGTTTATGATTTATAGTCAACATTAAGGAAATGTTCCGAACAAGCGTTTTCAGCCCGAGTGGAGCACATTTTGACCGTTTTTTAAAAAACATCATTGTACATTGAAATTTCTGTTTGCGTATGCTTTAGAAGCAAGAATTAAGAGGACTACATTCATTATTTCAGCTGAAAAATGCTTAGTTTATGATTTATAGTCAACATTAATGTAATGTCCCAAACAAGCGTTTTCAGCCCGAGTGGAGCACATTTTGACTGTTTTTTTAAAAACATCATTGTACATTGAAATTTCTGCTTGCGTATGCTTTAGAAGCAAGAATTAAGAGGACTACATTCATTATTTCAGCTGAAAAATGCTTAGTTTATGATTTATAGTCAACATTAATGTCATGTCCCAAACAAGCGTTTTCAGCCCGAGTGGAGCACATTTTGACTGTTTTTTTAAAAACATCATTGTACATTGAAATTTCTGCTTGCGTATGCTTTAGAAGCAAGAATTAAGAGGACTACATTCATTATTTCAGCTGAAAAATGCTTAGTTTATGATTTATAGTCAACATTAATGAAATGTTCCAAACAAGCGTTTTCAGCCCGAGTGGAGCACATTTTGACCCTTTTTTTAAAAACATCATTGTACATTGAAATTTCTGCTTGCGTATGCTTTAGAAGCAAGAATTAAGAGGAGTACATTCATTATTTCAGCTGAAAAATGCTTAGTTTTTGATTTGTAGTCAACATTAATGAAATGTCCCCAACAGCGTTTTCAGCCCGAGTGGAGCGCATTTTGACTGTTTTTTTTAAAAACATCATTGTACATTGAAATTTCTGCTTGCGTATGCTTTAGAAGCAAGAATTAAGAGGACTACATTCATTATTTCAGCTGAAAAATGCTTAGTTTATGATTTATAGTCAACATTAATGTAATGTCCCAAACAAGCGTTTTCAGCCCGAGTGGAGCACATTTTGACTGTTTTTTTAAAAACATCATTGTACATTGAAATTTCTGCTTGCGTATGCTTTAGAAGCAAGAATTAAGAGGACTACATTCATTATTTCAGCTGAAAAATGCTTAGTTTATGATTTATAGTCAACATTAATGTAATGTCCCAAACAAGCGTTTTCAGCCCGAGTGGAGCACATTTTGACTGTTTTTTTAAAAACATCATTGTACATTGAAATTTCTGCTTGCGTATGCTTTAGAAGCAAGAATTAAGAGGACTACATTCATTATTTCAGCTGAAAAATGCTTAGTTTATGATTTATAGTCAACATTAATGAAATGTCCCCAACAGCGTTTTCAGCCCGAGTGGAGCACATTTTGACTGTTTTTTTTAAAAACATCATTGTACATTGAAATTTCTGCTTGCGTATGCTTTAGAAGCAAGAATTAAGAGGACTACTTTCATTATTTCAGCTGAAAAATGCTTAGTTTTTGATTTGTAGTCAACATTAATGAAATGTCCCCAACAGCGTTTTCAGCCCGAGTGGAGCGCATTTTGACTGTTTTTTTTAAAAACATCATTGTACATTGAAATTTCTGCTTGCGTATGCTTTAGAAGCAAGAATTAAGAGGACTACATTCATTATTTCAGCTGAAAAATGCTTAGTTTATGATTTATAGTCAACATTAAGGAAATGTTCCGAACAAGCGTTTTCAGCCCGAGTGGAGCACATTTTGACCGTTTTTTAAAAAACATCATTGTACATTGAAATTTCTTTTTGCGTATGCTTTAGAAGCAAGAATTAAGAGGACTACATTCATTATTTCAGCTGAAAAATGCTTAGTTTATGATTTATAGTTAACATTAATGTAATGTCCCAAACAAGCGTTTTCAGCCCGAGTGGAGCACATTTTGACTGTTTTTTTAAAAACATCATTGTACATTGAAATTTCTGCTTGCGTATGCTTTAGAAGCAAGAATTAAGAGGACTACATTCATTATTTCAGCTGAAAAATGCTTAGTTTATGATTTATAGTCAACATTAATGTCATGTCCCAAACAAGCGTTTTCAGCCCGAGTGGAGCACATTTTGACTGTTTTTTTAAAAACATCATTGTACATTGAAATTTCTGCTTGCGTATGCTTTAGAAGCAAGAATTAAGAGGACTACATTCATTATTTCAGCTGAAAAATGCTTAGTTTATGATTTATAGTCAACATTAATGAAATGTTCCAAACAAGCGTTTTCAGCCCGAGTGGAGCACATTTTGACCCTTTTTTTAAAAACATCATTGTACATTGAAATTTCTGCTTGCGTATGCTTTAGAAGCAAGAATTAAGAGGACTACATTCATTATTTCAGCTGAAAAATGCTTAGTTTTTGATTTGTAGTCAACATTAATGAAATGTCCCCAACAGCGTTTTCAGCCCGAGTGGAGCGCATTTTGACTGTTTTTTTTAAAAACATCATTGTACATTGAAATTTCTGCTTGCGTATGCTTTAGAAGCAAGAATTAAGAGGACTACATTCATTATTTCAGCTGAAAAATGCTTAGTTTATGATTTATAGTCAACATTAAGGAAATGTTCCGAACAAGCGTTTTCAGCCCGAGTGGAGCACATTTTGACCGTTTTTTAAAAAACATCATTGTACATTGAAATTTCTGTTTGCGTATGCTTTAGAAGCAAGAATTAAGAGGACTACATTCATTATTTCAGCTGAAAAATGCTTAGTTTATGATTTATAGTCAACATTAATGTAATGTCCCAAACAAGCGTTTTCAGCCCGAGTGGAGCACATTTTGACTGTTTTTTTAAAAACATCATTGTACATTGAAATTTCTGCTTGCGTATGCTTTAGAAGCAAGAATTAAGAGGACTACATTCATTATTTCAGCTGAAAAATGCTTAGTTTATGATTTATAGTCAACATTAATGAAATGTCCCCAACAGCGTTTTCAGCCCGAGTGGAGCACATTTTGACTGTTTTTTTAAAAACATCATTGTACATTGAAATTTCTGCTTGCGAATGCTTTAGAAGCAAGAATTAAGAGGACTACATTCATTATTTCAGCTGAAAAATGCTTAGTTTTTGATTTGTAGTCAACATTAATGAAATGTCCCCAACAGCGTTTTCAGCCCCAGTGGAGCACATTTTGACTGTTTTTTTTAAAAACATCATTGTACATTGAAATTTCTGCTTGCGTATGCTTTAGAAGCAAGAATTAAGAGGACTACATTCATTATTTCAGCTGAAAAATGCTTAGTTTATGATTTATAGTCAACATTAAGGAAATGTTCCGAACAAGCGTTTTCAGCCCGAGTGGAGCACATTTTGACCGTTTTTTTAAAAACATCATTGTACATTGAAATTTCTGCTTGCGTATGCTTTAGAAGCAAGAATTAAGAGGACTACATTCATTATTTCAGCTGAAAAATGCTTAGTTTATGATTTATAGTCAACATTAATGAAATGTCCCCAACAGCGTTTTCAGCCCGAGTGGAGCACATTTTGACTGTTTTTTTTAAAAACATCATTGTACATTGAAATTTCTGCTTGCGTATGCTTTAGAAGCAAGAATTAAGAGGACTACATTCATTATTTCAGCTGAAAAATGCTTAGTTTATGATTTATAGTCAACATTAATGAAATGTTCCAAACAAGCGTTTTCAGCCCGAGTGGAGCACATTTTGACCGTTTTTTTAAAAACATCATTGTACATTGAAATTTCTGTTTGTGTATGCTTTAGAAGCAAGAATTAAGAGGACTACATTCATTATTTCAGCTGAAAAATGCTTAGTTTATGATTTATAGTCAACATTAATGTAATGTCCCAAACAAGCGTTTTCAGCCCGAGTGGAGCACATTTTGACTGTTTTTTTAAAAACATCATTGTACATTGAAATTTCTGCTTGCGTATGCTTTAGAAGCAAGAATTAAGAGGACTACATTCATTATTTCAGCTGAAAAATGCTTAGTTTATGATTTATAGTCAACATTAATGAAATGTTCCAAACAAGCGTTTTCAGCCCGAGTGGAGCACATTTTGACCCTTTTTTTAAAAACATCATTGTACATTGAAATTTCTGCTTGCGTATGCTTTAGAAGCAAGAATTAAGAGGACTACATTCATTATTTCAGCTGAAAAATGCTTAGTTTTTGATTTGTAGTCAACATTAATGAAATGTCCCCAACAGCGTTTTCAGCCCGAGTGGAGCGCATTTTGACTGTTTTTTTTAAAAACATCATTGTACATTGAAATTTCTGCTTGCGTATGCTTTAGAAGCAAGAATTAAGAGGACTACATTCATTATTTCAGCTGAAAAATGCTTAGTTTATGATTTATAGTCAACATTAAGGAAATGTTCCGAACAAGCGTTTTCAGCCCGAGTGGAGCACATTTTGACCGTTTTTTAAAAAACATCATTGTACATTGAAATTTCTTTTTGCGTATGCTTTAGAAGCAAGAATTAAGAGGACTACATTCATTATTTCAGCTGAAAAATGCTTAGTTTATGATTTATAGTCAACATTAATGTCATGTCCCAAACAAGCGTTTTCAGCCCGAGTGGAGCACATTTTGACTGCTTTTTTAAAAACATCATTGTACATTGAAATTTCTGCTTGCGTATGCTTTAGAAGCAAGAATTAAGAGGACTACATTCATTATTTCAGCTGAAAAATGCTTAGTTTATGATTTATAGTCAACATTAATGAAATGTTCCAAACAAGCGTTTTCAGCCCGAGTGGAGCACATTTTGACCCTTTTTTTAAAAACATCATTGTACATTGAAATTTCTGCTTGCGTATGCTTAAGAAGCAAGAATTAAGAGGACTACATTCATTATTTCAGCTGAAAAATGCTTAGTTTATGATTTATAGTCAACATTAATGTCATGTCCCAAACAAGCGTTTTCAGCCCGAGTGGAGCACATTTTGACTGTTTTTTTAAAAACATCATTGTACATTGAAATTTCTGCTTGCGTATGCTTTAGAAGCAAGAATTAAGAGGACTACATTCATTATTTCAGCTGAAAAATGCTTAGTTTATGATTTATAGTCAACATTAATGAAATGTTCCAAACAAGCGTTTTCAGCCCGAGTGGAGCACATTTTGACCCTTTTTTTAAAAACATCATTGTACATTGAAATTTCTGCTTGCGTATGCTTTAGAAGCAAGAATTAAGAGGACTACATTCAATATTTCAGCTGAAAAATGCTTAGTTTATGATTTATAGTCAACATTAAGGAAATGTTCCGAACAAGCGTTTTCAGCCCGAGTGGAGCACATTTTGACCGTTTTTTAAAAAACATCATTGTACATTGAAATTTCTGTTTGCGTATGCTTTAGAAGCAAGAATTAAGAGGACTACATTCATTATTTCAGCTGAAAAATGCTTAGTTTATGATTTATAGTCAACATTAATGTAATGTCCCAAACAAGCGTTTTCAGCCCGAGTGGAGCACATTTTGACTGTTTTTTTAAAAACATCATTGTACATTGAAGTTTCTGCTTGCGTATGCTTTAGAAGCAAGAATTAAGAGGACTACATTCATTATTTCAGCTGAAAAATGCTTAGTTTATGATTTATAGTCAACATTAATGAAATGTTCCAAACAAGCGTTTTCAGCCCGAGTGGAGCACATTTTGACCCTTTTTTTAAAAACATCATTGTACATTGAAATTTCTGCTTGCGTATGCTTTAGAAGCAAGAATTAAGAGGACTACATTCATTATTTCAGCTGAAAAATGCTTAGTTTTTGATTTGTAGTCAACATTAATGAAATGTCCCCAACAGCGTTTTCAGCCCGAGTGGAGCGCATTTTGACTGTTTTTTTTAAAAACATCATTGTACATTGAAATTTCTGCTTGCGTATGCTTTAGAAGCAAGAATTAAGAGGACTACATTCATTATTTCAGCTGAAAAATGCTTAGTTTATGATTTATAGTCAACATTAAGGAAATGTTCCGAACAAGCGTTTTCAGCCCGAGTGGAGCACATTTTGACCGTTTTTTAAAAAACATCATTGTACATTGAAATTTCTGTTTGCGTATGCTTTAGAAGCAAGAATTAAGAGGACTACATTCATTATTTCAGCTGAAAAATGCTTAGTTTATGATTTATAGTCAACATTAATGTAATGTCCCAAACAAGCGTTTTCAGCCCGAGTGGAGCACATTTTGACTGTTTTTTTAAAAACATCATTGTACATTGAAATTTCTGCTTGCGTATGCTTTAGAAGCAAGAATTAAGAGGACTACATTCATTATTTCAGCTGAAAAATGCTTAGTTTATGATTTATAGTCAACATTAATGAAATGTCCCCAACAGCGTTTTCAGCCCGAGTGGAGCACATTTTGACTGTTTTTTTAAAAACATCATTGTACATTGAAATTTCTGCTTGCGAATGCTTTAGAAGCAAGAATTAAGAGGACTACATTCATTATTTCAGCTGAAAAATGCTTAGTTTTTGATTTGTAGTCAACATTAATGAAATGTCCCCAACAGCGTTTTCAGCCCGAGTGGAGCACATTTTGACTGTTTTTTTTAAAAACATCATTGTACATTGAAATTTCTGCTTGCGTATGCTTTAGAAGCAAGAATTAAGAGGACTACTTTCATTATTTCAGCTGAAAAATGCTTAGTTTTTGATTTGTAGTCAACATTAATGAAATGTCCCCAACAGCGTTTTCAGCCCGAGTGGAGCGCATTTTGACTGTTTTTTTTAAAAACATCATTGTAAATTGAAATTTCTGCTTGCGTATGCTTTAGAAGCAAGAATTAAGAGGACTACATTCATTATTTCAGCTGAAAAATGCTTAGTTTATGATTTATAGTCAACATTAAGGAAATGTTCCGAACAAGCGTTTTCAGCCCGAGTGGAGCACATTTTGACCGTTTTTTAAAAAACATCATTGTACATTGAAATTTCTTTTTGCGTATGCTTTAGAAGCAAGAATTAAGAGGACTACATTCATTATTTCAGCTGAAAAATGCTTAGTTTATGATTTATAGTCAACATTAAGGAAATGTTCCGAACAAGCGTTTTCAGCCCGAGTGGAGCACATTTTGACCGTTTTTTAAAAAACATCATTGTACATTGAAATTTCTGTTTGCGTATGCTTTAGAAGCAAGAATTAAGAGGACTACATTCATTATTTCAGCTGAAAAATGCTTAGTTTATGATTTATAGTCAACATTAATGTAATGTCCCAAACAAGCGTTTTCAGCCCGAGTGGAGCACATTTTGACTGTTTTTTTAAAAACATCATTGTACATTGAAATTTCTGCTTGCGTATTCTTTAGAAGCAAGAATTAAGAGGACTACATTCATTATTTCAGCTGAAAAATGCTTAGTTTATGATTTATAGTCAACATTAATGAAATGTCCCCAACAGCGTTTTCAGCCCGAGTGGAGCACATTTTGACCCTTTTTTTAAAAACATCATTGTACATTGAAATTTCTGCTTGCGAATGCTTTAGAAGCAAGAATTAAGAGGACTACATTCATTTTTTCAGCTGAAAAATGCTTAGTTTTTGATTTGTAGTCAACATTAATGAAATGTCCCCAACAGCGTTTTCAGCCCGAGTGGAGCACATTTTGACTGTTTTTTTTAAAAACATCATTGTACATTGAAATTTCTGCTTGCGTATGCTTTAGAAGCAAGAATTAAGAGGACTACATTCATTATTTCAGCTGAAAAATGCTTAGTTTATGATTTATAGTCAACATTAAGGAAATGTTCCGAACAAGCGTTTTCAGCCCGAGTGGAGCACATTTTGACCGTTTTTTTAAAAACATCATTGTACATTGAAATTTCTGCTTGCGTATGCTTTAGAAGCAAGAATTAAGAGGACTACATTCATTATTTCAGCTGAAAAATGCTTAGTTTATGATTTATAGTCAACATTAATGAAATGTCCCCAACAGCGTTTTCAGCCCGAGTGAAGCACATTTTGACTGTTTTTTTTAAAAACATCATTGTACATTGAAATTTCTGCTTGCGTATGCTTTAGAAGCAAGAATTAAGAGGACTACATTCATTATTTCAGCTGAAAAATGCTTAGTTTATGATTTATAGTCAACATTAATGAAATGTTCCAAACAAGCGTTTTCAGCCCGAGTGGAGCACATTTTGACCGTTTTTTTAAAAACATCATTGTACATTGAAATTTCTGTTTGTGTATGCTTTAGAAGCAAGAATTAAGAGGACTACATTCATTATTTCAGCTGAAAAATGCTTAGTTTATGATTTATAGTCAACATTAATGTAATGTCCCAAACAAGCGTTTTCAGCCCGAGTGGAGCACATTTTGACCGTTTTTTTAAAAACATCATTGTACATTGAAATTTCTGTTTGCGTATGCTTTAGAAGCAAGAATTAAGAGGACTACATTCATTATTTCAGCTGAAAAATGTTTAGTTTATGATTTATAGTCAACATTAATGTAATGTCCCAAACAAGCGTTTTCAGCCCGAGTGGAGCACATTTTGACTGTTTTTTTAAAAACATCATTGTACATTGAAATTTCTGCTTGCGTATGCTTTAGAAGCAAGAATTAAGAGGACTACATTCATTATTTCAGCTGAAAAATGCTTAGTTTATGATTTATAGTCAACATTAATGAAATGTTCCAAAGAAGCGTTTTCAGCCCGAGTGGAGCACATTTTGACCGTTTTTTTAAAAACATCATTGTACATTGAAATTTCTGCTTGCGTATGCTTTAGAAGCAAGAATTAAGAGGACTACATTCATTATTTCAGCTGAAAAATGCTTAGTTTATGATTTATAGTCAACATTAATGAAATGTTCCAAACAAGCGTTTTCAGCCCGAGTGGAGCACATTTTGACCGTTTTTTTAAAAACATCATTGTACATTGAAATTTCTGCTTGCGTATGCTTAAGAAGCAAGAATTAAGAGGACTACATTCATTATTTCAGCTGAAAAATGCTTAGTTTATGATTTATAGTCAACATTAATGTCATGTCCCAAACAAGCGTTTTCAGCCCGAGTGGAGCACATTTTGACTGTTTTTTTAAAAACATCATTGTACATTGAAATTTCTGCTTGCGTATGCTTTAGAAGCAAGAATTAAGAGGACTACATTCATTATTTCAGCTGAAAAATGCTTAGTTTATGATTTATAGTCAACATTAATGAAATGTTCCAAACAAGCGTTTTCAGCCCGAGTGGAGCACATTTTGACCCTTTTTTTAAAAACATCATTGTACATTGAAATTTCTGCTTGCGTATGCTTTAGAAGCAAGAATTAAGAGGACTACATTCATTATTTCAGCTGAAAAATGCTTAGTTTTTGATTTGTAGTCAACATTAATGAAATGTCCCCAACAGCGTTTTCAGCCCGAGTGGAGCGCATTTTGACTGTTTTTTTTAAAAACATCATTGTACATTGAAATTTCTGCTTGCGTATGCTTTAGAAGCAAGAATTAAGAGGACTACATTCATTATTTCAGCTGAAAAATGCTTAGTTTATGATTTATAGTCAACATTAAGGAAATGTTCCGAACAAGCGTTTTCAGCCCGAGTGGAGCACATTTTGACCGTTTTTTAAAAAACATCATTGTACATTGAAATTTCTGTTTGCGTATGCTTTAGAAGCAAGAATTAAGAGGACTACATTCATTATTTCAGCTGAAAAATGCTTAGTTTATGATTTATAGTCAACATTAATGTAATGTCCCAAACAAGCGTTTTCAGCCCGAGTGGAGCACATTTTGACTGTTTTTTTAAAAACATCATTGTACATTGAAATTTCTGCTTGCGTATGCTTTAGAAGCAAGAATTAAGAGGACTACATTCATTATTTCAGCTGAAAAATGCTTAGTTTATGATTTATAGTCAACATTAATGTCATGTCCCAAACAAGCGTTTTCAGCCCGAGTGGAGCACATTTTGACTGTTTTTTTAAAAACATCATTGTACATTGAAATTTCTGCTTGCGTATGCTTTAGAAGCAAGAATTAAGAGGACTACATTCATTATTTCAGCTGAAAAATGCTTAGTTTATGATTTATAGTCAACATTAATGAAATGTTCCAAACAAGCGTTTTCAGCCCGAGTGGAGCACATTTTGACCCTTTTTTTAAAAACATCATTGTACATTGAAATTTCTGCTTGCGTATGCTTTAGAAGCAAGAATTAAGAGGACTACATTCATTATTTCAGCTGAAAAATGCTTAGTTTATGATTTATAGTCAACATTAATGTCATGTCCCAAACAAGCGTTTTCAGCCCGAGTGGAGCACATTTTGACTGTTTTTTTAAAAACATCATTGTACATTGAAATTTCTGCTTGCGTATGCTTTAGAAGCAAGAATTAAGAGGACTACATTCATTATTTCAGCTGAAAAATGCTTAGTTTATGATTTATAGTCAACATTAATGAAATGTCCCCAACAGCGTTTTCAGCCCGAGTGGAGCGCATTTTGACTGTTTTTTTTAAAAACATCATTGTACATTGAAATTTCTGCTTGCGTATGCTTTAGAAGCAAGAATTAAGAGGACTACATTCATTATTTCAGCTGAAAAATGCTTAGTTTATGATTTATAGTCAACATTAAGGAAATGTTCCGAACAAGCGTTTTCAGCCCGAGTGGAGCACATTTTGACCGTTTTTTAAAAAACATCATTGTACATTGAAATTTCTGTTTGCGTATGCTTTAGAAGCAAGAATTAAGAGGACTACATTCATTATTTCAGCTGAAAAATGCTTAGTTTATGATTTATAGTCAACATTAATGTAATGTCCCAAACAAGCGTTTTCAGCCCGAGTGGAGCACATTTTGACTGTTTTTTTAAAAACATCATTGTACATTGAAATTTCTGCTTGCGTATGCTTTAGAAGCAAGAATTAAGAGGACTACATTCATTATTTCAGCTGAAAAATGCTTAGTTTATGATTTATAGTCAACATTAATGTCATGTCCCAAACAAGCGTTTTCAGCCCGAGTGGAGCACATTTTGACTGTTTTTTTAAAAACATCATTGTACATTGAAATTTCTGCTTGCGTATGCTTTAGAAGCAAGAATTAAGAGGACTACATTCATTATTTCAGCTGAAAAATGCTTAGTTTATGATTTATAGTCAACATTAATGAAATGTTCCAAACAAGCGTTTTCAGCCCGAGTGGAGCACATTTTGACCCTTTTTTTAAAAACATCATTGTACATTGAAATTTCTGCTTGCGTATGCTTTAGAAGCAAGAATTAAGAGGACTACATTCATTATTTCAGCTGAAAAATGCTTAGTTTTTGATTTGTAGTCAACATTAATGAAATGTCCCCAACAGCGTTTTCAGCCCGAGTGGAGCGCATTTTGACTGTTTTTTTTAAAAACATCATTGTACATTGAAATTTCTGCTTGCGTATGCTTTAGAAGCAAGAATTAAGAGGACTACATTCATTATTTCAGCTGAAAAATGCTTAGTTTATGATTTATAGTCAACATTAAGGAAATGTTCCGAACAAGCGTTTTCAGCCCGAGTGGAGCACATTTTGACCGTTTTTTAAAAAACATCATTGTACATTGAAATTTCTGTTTGCGTATGCTTTAGAAGCAAGAATTAAGAGGACTACATTCATTATTTCAGCTGAAAAATGCTTAGTTTATGATTTATAGTCAACATTAATGTAATGTTCCAAACAAGCGTTTTCAGCCCGAGTGGAGCACATTTTGACTGTTTTTTTAAAAACATCATTGTACATTGAAATTTCTGCTTGCGTATGCTTTAGAAGCAAGAATTAAGAGCACTACATTCATTATTTCAGCTGAAAAATGCTTAGTTTATGATTTATAGTCAACATTAATGAAATGTCCCCAACAGCGTTTTCAGCCCGAGTGGAGCACATTTTGACTGTTTTTTTAAAAACATCATTGTACATTGAAATTTCTGCTTGCGTATGCTTTAGAAGCAAGAATTAAGAGGACTACTTTCATTATTTCAGCTGAAAAATGCTTAGTTTTTGATTTGTAGTCAACATTAATGAAATGTCCCCAACAGCGTTTTCAGCCCGAGTGGAGCACATTTTGACTGTTTTTTTTAAAAACATCATTGTACATTGAAATTTCTGCTTGCGTATGCTTTAGAAGCAAGAATTAAGAGGACTACTTTCATTATTTCAGCTGAAAAATGCTTAGTTTTTGATTTGTAGTCAACATTAATGAAATGTCCCCAACAGCGTTTTCAGCCCGAGTGGAGCGCATTTTGACTGTTTTTTTTAAAAACATCATTGTAAATTGAAATTTCTGCTTGCGTATGCTTTAGAAGCAAGAATTAAGAGGACTACATTCATTATTTCAGCTGAAAAATGCTTAGTTTATGATTTATAGTCAACATTAAGGAAATGTTCCGAACAAGCGTTTTCAGCCCGAGTGGAGCACATTTTGACCGTTTTTTAAAAAACATCATTGTACATTGAAATTTCTTTTTGCGTATGCTTTAGAAGCAAGAATTAAGAGGACTACATTCATTATTTCAGCTGAAAAATGCTTAGTTTATGATTTATAGTTAACATTAATGTAATGTCCCAAACAAGCGTTTTCAGCCCGAGTGGAGCACATTTTGACTGTTTTTTTAAAAACATCATTGTACATTGAAATTTCTGCTTGCGTATGCTTTAGAAGCAAGAATTAAGAGGACTACATTCATTATTTCAGCTGAAAAATGCTTAGTTTATGATTTATAGTCAACATTAATGTCATGTCCCAAACAAGCGTTTTCAGCCCGAGTGGAGCACATTTTGACTGTTTTTTTAAAAACATCATTGTACATTGAAATTTCTGCTTGCGTATGCTTTAGAAGCAAGAATTAAGAGGACTACATTCATTATTTCAGCTGAAAAATGCTTAGTTTATGATTTATAGTCAACATTAATGAAATGTTCCAAACAAGCGTTTTCAGCCCGAGTGGAGCACATTTTGACCCTTTTTTTAAAAACATCATTGTACATTGAAATTTCTGCTTGCGTATGCTTTAGAAGCAAGAATTAAGAGGACTACATTCATTATTTCAGCTGAAAAATGCTTAGTTTTTGATTTGTAGTCAACATTAATGAAATGTCCCCAACAGCGTTTTCAGCCCGAGTGGAGCGCATTTTGACTGTTTTTTTTAAAAACATCATTGTACATTGAAATTTCTGCTTGCGTATGCTTTAGAAGCAAGAATTAAGAGGACTACATTCATTATTTCAGCTGAAAAATGCTTAGTTTATGATTTATAGTCAACATTAAGGAAATGTTCCGAACAAGCGTTTTCAGCCCGAGTGGAGCACATTTTGACCGTTTTTTAAAAAACATCATTGTACATTGAAATTTCTGTTTGCGTATGCTTTAGAAGCAAGAATTAAGAGGACTACATTCATTATTTCAGCTGAAAAATGCTTAGTTTATGATTTATAGTCAACATTAATGTAATGTCCCAAACAAGCGTTTTCAGCCCGAGTGGAGCACATTTTGACTGTTTTTTTAAAAACATCATTGTACATTGAAATTTCTGCTTGCGTATGCTTTAGAAGCAAGAATTAAGAGGACTACATTCATTATTTCAGCTGAAAAATGCTTAGTTTATGATTTATAGTCAACATTAATGAAATGTCCCCAACAGCGTTTTCAGCCCGAGTGGAGCACATTTTGACTGTTTTTTTAAAAACATCATTGTACATTGAAATTTCTGCTTGCGAATGCTTTAGAAGCAAGAATTAAGAGGACTACATTCATTATTTCAGCTGAAAAATGCTTAGTTTTTGATTTGTAGTCAACATTAATGAAATGTCCCCAACAGCGTTTTCAGCCCGAGTGGAGCACATTTTGACTGTTTTTTTTAAAAACATCATTGTACATTGAAATTTCTGCTTGCGTATGCTTTAGAAGCAAGAATTAAGAGGACTACATTCATTATTTCAGCTGAAAAATGCTTAGTTTATGATTTATAGTCAACATTAAGGAAATGTTCCGAACAAGCGTTTTCAGCCCGAGTGGAGCACATTTTGACTGTTTTTTTAAAAACATCATTGTACATTGAAATTTCTGCTTGCGTATGCTTTAGAAGCAAGAATTAAGAGGACTACATTCATTATTTCAGCTGAAAAATGCTTAGTTTATGATTTATAGTCAACATTAATGAAATGTCCCCAACAGCGTTTTCAGCCCGAGTGGAGCACATTTTGACTGTTTTTTTTAAAAACATCATTGTAAATTGAAATTTCTGCTTGCGTATGCTTTAGAAGCAAGAATTAAGAGGACTACATTCATTATTTCAGCTGAAAAATGCTTAGTTTATGAATTATAGTCAACATTAATGAAATGTTCCAAACAAGCGTTTTCAGCCCGAGTGGAGCACATTTTGACTGTTTTTTTAAAAACATCATTGTACATTGAAATTTCTGCTTGCGTATGCTTTAGAAGCAAGAATTAAGAGGACTACATTCATTATTTCAGCTGAAAAATGCTTAGTTTTTGATTTATAGTCAACATTAATGAAATGTCCCCAACAGCGTTTTCAGCCCGAGTGGAGCACATTTTGACTGTTTTTTTAAAAACATCATTGTACATTGAAATTTCTGCTTGCGTATGCTTTAGAAGCAAGAAGTAAGAGGACTACATTCATTATTTCAGCTGAAAAATGCTTAGTTTTTGATTTATAGTCAACATTAATGAAATGTTCCAAACAAGCGTTTTCAGCCCGAGTGGAGCACATTTTGACTGTTTTTTTAAAAACATCATTGTACATTGAAATTTCTGCTTGCGTATGCTTTAGAAGCAAGAATTAAGAGGACTACATTCATTATTTCAGCTGAAAAATGCTTAGTTTATGATTTATAGTCAACATTAATGAAATGTTCCAAACAAGCGTTTTCAGCCCGAGTGGAGCACATTTTGACCCTTTTTTTAAAAACATCATTGTACATTGAAATTTCTGCTTGCGTATGCTTTAGAAGCAAGAATTAAGAGGACTACATTCATTATTTCAGCTGAAAAATGCTTAGTTTTTGATTTGTAGTCAACATTAATGAAATGTCCCCAACAGCGTTTTCAGCCCGAGTGGAGCGCATTTTGACTGTTTTTTTTAAAAACATCATTGTACATTGAAATTTCTGCTTGCGTATGCTTTAGAAGCAAGAATTAAGAGGACTACATTCATTATTTCAGCTGAAAAATGCTTAGTTTATGATTTATAGTCAACATTAAGGAAATGTTCCGAACAAGCGTTTTCAGCCCGAGTGGAGCACATTTTGACCGTTTTTTAAAAAACATCATTGTACATTGAAATTTCTGTTTGCGTATGCTTTAGAAGCAAGAATTAAGAGGACTACATTCATTATTTCAGCTGAAAAATGCTTAGTTTATGATTTATAGTCAACATTAATGTAATGTCCCAAACAAGCGTTTTCAGCCCGAGTGGAGCACATTTTGACTGTTTTTTTAAAAACATCATTGTACATTGAAATTTCTGCTTGCGTATGCTTTAGAAGCAAGAATTAAGAGGACTACATTCATTATTTCAGCTGAAAAATGCTTAGTTTATGATTTATAGTCAACATTAATGTCATGTCCCAAACAAGCGTTTTCAGCCCGAGTGGAGCACATTTTGACTGTTTTTTTAAAAACATCATTGTACATTGAAATTTCTGCTTGCGTATGCTTTAGAAGCAAGAATTAAGAGGACTACATTCATTATTTCAGCTGAAAAATGCTTAGTTTATGATTTATAGTCAACATTAATGAAATGTTCCAAACAAGCGTTTTCAGCCCGAGTGGAGCACATTTTGACCCTTTTTTTAAAAACATCATTGTACATTGAAATTTCTGCTTGCGTATGCTTTAGAAGCAAGAATTAAGAGGACTACATTCATTATTTCAGCTGAAAAATGCTTAGTTTTTGATTTGTAGTCAACATTAATGAAATGTCCCCAACAGCGTTTTCAGCCCGAGTGGAGCGCATTTTGACTGTTTTTTTTTAAAACATCATTGTACATTGAAATTTCTGCTTGCGTATGCTTTAGAAGCAAGAATTAAGAGGACTACATTCATTATTTCAGCTGAAAAATGCTTAGTTTATGATTTATAGTCAACATTAATGAAATGTTCCAAACAAGCGTTTTCAGCCCGAGTGGAGCACATTTTGACCCTTTTTTTAAAAACATCATTGTACATTGAAATTTCTGCTTGCGTATGCTTTAGAAGCAAGAATTAAGAGGACTACATTCATTATTTCAGCTGAAAAATGCTTAGTTTTTGATTTGTAGTCAACATTAATGAAATGTCCCCAACAGCGTTTTCAGCCCGAGTGGAGCGCATTTTGACTGTTTTTTTTAAAAACATCATTGTACATTGAAATTTCTGCTTGCGTATGCTTTAGAAGCAAGAATTAAGAGGACTACATTCATTATTTCAGCTGAAAAATGCTTAGTTTATGATTTATAGTCAACATTAATGTAATGTCCCAAACAAGCGTTTTCAGCCGAGTGGAGCACATTTTGACTGTTTTTTTAAAAACATCATTGTACATTGAAATTTCTGCTTGCGTATTCTTTAGAAGCAAGAATTAAGAGGACTACATTCATTATTTCAGCTGAAAAATGCTTAGTTTATGATTTATAGTCAACATTAATGAAATGTTCCAAACAAGCGTTTTCAGCCCGAGTGGAGCACATTTTGACCGTTTTTTTAAAAACATTATTGTACATTGAAATTTCTGTTTGTGTATGCTTTAGAAGCAAGAATTAAGAGGACTACATTCATTATTTCAGCTGAAAAATGCTTAGTTTATGATTTATAGTCAACATTAATGTAATGTCCCAAACAAGCGTTTTCAGCCCGAGTGGAGCACATTTTGACCGTTTTTTTAAAAACATCATTGTACATTGAAATTTCTGTTTGCGTATGCTTTAGAAGCAAGAATTAAGAGGACTACATTCATTATTTCAGCTGAAAAATGTTTAGTTTATGATTTATAGTCAACATTAATGTAATGTCCCAAACAAGCGTTTTCAGCCCGAGTGGAGCACATTTTGACTGTTTTTTTAAAAACATCATTGTACATTGAAATTTCTGCTTGCGTATGCTTTAGAAGCAAGAATTAAGAGGACTACATTCATTATTTCAGCTGAAAAATGCTTAGTTTTTGATTTGTAGTCAACATTAATGAAATGTCCCCAACAGCGTTTTCAGCCCGAGTGGAGCGCATTTTGACTGTTTTTTTTAAAAACATCATTGTACATTGAAATTTCTGCTTGCGTATGCTTTAGAAGCAAGAATTAAGAGGACTACATTCATTATTTCAGCTGAAAAATGCTTAGTTTATGATTTATAGTCAACATTAAGGAAATGTTCCGAACAAGCGTTTTCAGCCCGAGTGGAGCACATTTTGACCGTTTTTTAAAAAACATCATTGTACATTGAAATTTCTGTTTGCGTATGCTTTAGAAGCAAGAATTAAGAGGACTACATTCATTATTTCAGCTGAAAAATGCTTAGTTTATGATTTATAGTCAACATTAATGTAATGTCCCAAACAAGCGTTTTCAGCCCGAGTGGAGCACATTTTGACTGTTTTTTTAAAAACATCATTGTACATTGAAATTTCTGCTTGCGTATGCTTTAGAAGCAAGAATTAAGAGGACTACATTCATTATTTCAGCTGAAAAATGCTTAGTTTATGATTTATAGTCAACATTAATGTCATGTCCCAAACAAGCGTTTTCAGCCCGAGTGGAGCACATTTTGACTGTTTTTTTAAAAACATCATTGTACATTGAAATTTCTGCTTGCGTATGCTTTAGAAGCAAGAATTAAGAGGACTACATTCATTATTTCAGCTGAAAAATGCTTAGTTTATGATTTATAGTCAACATTAATGAAATGTTCCAAACAAGCGTTTTCAGCCCGAGTGGAGCACATTTTGACCCTTTTTTTAAAAACATCATTGTACATTGAAATTTCTGCTTGCGTATGCTTTAGAAGCAAGAATTAAGAGGACTACATTCATTATTTCAGCTGAAAAATGCTTAGTTTTTGATTTGTAGTCAACATTAATGAAATGTCCCCAACAGCATTTTCAGCCCGAGTGGAGCGCATTTTGACTGTTTTTTTTTAAAAACATCATTGTACATTGAAATTTCTGCTTGCGTATGCTTTAGAAGCAAGAATTAAGAGGACTACATTCATTATTTCAGCTGAAAAATGCTTAGTTTATGATTTATAGTCAACATTAATGAAATGTTCCAAACAAGCGTTTTCAGCCCGAGTGGAGCACATTTTGACCCTTTTTTTAAAAACATCATTGTACATTGAAATTTCTGCTTGCGTATGCTTTAGAAGCAAGAATTAAGAGGACTACATTCATTATTTCAGCTGAAAAATGCTTAGTTTTTGATTTGTAGTCAACATTAATGAAATGTCCCCAACAGCGTTTTCAGCCCGAGTGGAGCGCATTTTGACTGTTTTTTTTAAAAACATCATTGTACATTGAAATTTCTGCTTGCGTATGCTTTAGAAGCAAGAATTAAGAGGACTACATTCATTATTTCAGCTGAAAAATGCTTAGTTTATGATTTATAGTCAACATTAAGGAAATCTTCCGAACAAGCGTTTTCAGCCCGAGTGGAGCACATTTTGACCGTTTTTTAAAAAACATCATTGTACATTGAAATTTCTGTTTGCGTATGCTTTAGAAGCAAGAATTAAGAGGACTACATTCATTATTTCAGCTGAAAAATGCTTAGTTTATGATTTATAGTCAACATTAATGTCATGTCCCAAACAAGCGTTTTCAGCCCGAGTGGAGCACATTTTGACTGTTTTTTTAAAAACATCATTGTACATTGAAATTTCTGCTTGCGTATGCTTTAGAAGCAAGAATTAAGAGGACTACATTCATTATTTCAGCTGAAAAATGCTTAGTTTATGATTTATAGTCAACATTAATGAAATGTTCCAAACAAGCGTTTTCAGCCCGAGTGGAGCACATTTTGACCCTTTTTTTAAAAACATCATTGTACATTGAAATTTCTGCTTGCGTATGCTTTAGAAGCAAGAATTAAGAGGACTACATTCATTATTTCAGCTGAAAAATGCTTAGTTTTTGATTTGTAGTCAACATTAATGAAATGTCCCCAACAGCGTTTTCAGCCCGAGTGGAGCGCATTTTGACTGTTTTTTTTAAAAACATCATTGTACATTGAAATTTCTGCTTGCGTATGCTTTAGAAGCAAGAATTAAGAGGACTACATTCATTATTTCAGCTGAAAAATGCTTAGTTTATGATTTATAGTCAACATTAAGGAAATGTTCCGAACAAGCGTTTTCAGCCCGAGTGGAGCACATTTTGACCGTTTTTTAAAAAACATCATTGTACATTGAAATTTCTTTTTGCGTATGCTTTAGAAGCAAGAATTAAGAGGACTACATTCATTATTTCAGCTGAAAAATGCTTAGTTTATGATTTATAGTCAACATTAATGTAATGTCCCAAACAAGCGTTTTCAGCCCGAGTGGAGCACATTTTGACTGTTTTTTTAAAAACATCATTGTACATTGAAATTTCTGCTTGCGTATGCTTTAGAAGCAAGAATTAAGAGGACTACATTCATTATTTCAGCTGAAAAATGCTTAGTTTATGATTTATAGTCAACATTAATGAAATGTTCCAAACAAGCGTTTTCAGCCCCAGTGGAGCACATTTTGACCCTTTTTTTAAAAACATCATTGTACATTGAAATTTCTGCTTGCGTATGCTTTAGAAGCAAGAATTAAGAGGACTACATTCATTATTTCAGCTGAAAAATGCTTAGTTTTTGATTTGTAGTCAACATTAATGAAATGTCCCCAACAGCGTTTTCAGCCCGAGTGAAGCACATTTTGACTGTTTTTTTTAAAAACATCATTGTACATTGAAATTTCTGCTTGCGTATGCTTTAGAAGCAAGAATTAAGAGGACTACATTCATTATTTCAGCTGAAAAATGCTTAGTTTATGATTTATAGTCAACATTAATGAAATGTTCCAAACAAGCGTTTTCAGCCCGAGTGGAGCACATTTTGACCGTTTTTTTAAAAACATTATTGTACATTGAAATTTCTGTTTGTGTATGCTTTAGAAGCAAGAATTAAGAGGACTACATTCATTATTTCAGCTGAAAAATGCTTAGTTTATGATTTATAGTCAACATTAATGTAATGTCCCAAACAAGCGTTTTCAGCCCGAGTGGAGCACATTTTGACCGTTTTTTTAAAAACATCATTGTACATTGAAATTTCTGTTTGCGTATGCTTTAGAAGCAAGAATTAAGAGGACTACATTCATTATTTCAGCTGAAAAATGTTTAGTTTATGATTTATAGTCAACATTAATGTAATGTCCCAAACAAGCGTTTTCAGCC
Source organism: Hippichthys cyanospilos (assembly GCF_059441005.1). NCBI lineage: Eukaryota > Metazoa > Chordata > Actinopteri > Syngnathiformes > Syngnathidae > Hippichthys > Hippichthys cyanospilos. The sequence continues at coordinate 443,839 of NW_028283380.1, forward strand.
CGAGTGGAGCACATTTTGACTGTTTTTTTAAAAACATCATTGTACATTGAAATTTCTGCTTGCGTATGCTTTAGAAGCAAGAATTAAGAGGACTACATTCATTATTTCAGCTGAAAAATGCTTAGTTTTTGATTTGTAGTCAACATTAATGAAATGTCCCCAACAGCGTTTTCAGCCCGAGTGGAGCGCATTTTGACTGTTTTTTTTAAAAACATCATTGTACATTGAAATTTCTGCTTGCGTATGCTTTAGAAGCAAGAATTAAGAGGACTACATTCATTATTTCAGCTGAAAAATGCTTAGTTTATGATTTATAGTCAACATTAAGGAAATGTTCCGAACAAGCGTTTTCAGCCCGAGTGGAGCACATTTTGACCGTTTTTTAAAAAACATCATTGTACATTGAAATTTCTTTTTGCGTATGCTTTAGAAGCAAGAATTAAGAGGACTACATTCATTATTTCAGCTGAAAAATGCTTAGTTTATGATTTATAGTCAACATTAATGTAATGTCCCAAACAAGCGTTTTCAGCCCGAGTGGAGCACATTTTGACTGTTTTTTTAAAAACATCATTGTACATTGAAATTTCTGCTTGCGTATGCTTTAGAAGCAAGAATTAAGAGGACTACATTCATTATTTCAGCTGAAAAATGCTTAGTTTATGATTTATAGTCAACATTAATGTCATGTCCCAAACAAGCGTTTTCAGCCCGAGTGGAGCACATTTTGACTGTTTTTTTAAAAACATCATTGTACATTGAAATTTCTGCTTGCGTATGCTTTAGAAGCAAGAATTAAGAGGACTACATTCATTATTTCAGCTGAAAAATGCTTAGTTTATGATTTATAGTCAACATTAATGAAATGTTCCAAACAAGCGTTTTCAGCCCCAGTGGAGCACATTTTGACCCTTTTTTTAAAAACATCATTGTACATTGAAATTTCTGCTTGCGTATGCTTTAGAAGCAAGAATTAAGAGGACTACATTCATTATTTCAGCTGAAAAATGCTTAGTTTTTGATTTGTAGTCAACATTAATGAAATGTCCCCAACAGCGTTTTCAGCCCGAGTGAAGCACATTTTGACTGTTTTTTTTAAAAACATCATTGTACATTGAAATTTCTGCTTGCGTATGCTTTAGAAGCAAGAATTAAGAGGACTACATTCATTATTTCAGCTGAAAAATGCTTAGTTTATGATTTATAGTCAACATTAATGAAATGTTCCAAACAAGCGTTTTCAGCCCGAGTGGAGCACATTTTGACCGTTTTTTTAAAAACATTATTGTACATTGAAATTTCTGTTTGTGTATGCTTTAGAAGCAAGAATTAAGAGGACTACATTCATTATTTCAGCTGAAAAATGCTTAGTTTATGATTTATAGTCAACATTAATGTAATGTCCCAAACAAGCGTTTTCAGCCCGAGTGGAGCACATTTTGACCGTTTTTTTAAAAACATCATTGTACATTGAAATTTCTGTTTGCGTATGCTTTAGAAGCAAGAATTAAGAGGACTACATTCATTATTTCAGCTGAAAAATGTTTAGTTTATGATTTATAGTCAACATTAATGTAATGTCCCAAACAAGCGTTTTCAGCCCGAGTGGAGCACATTTTGACTGTTTTTTTAAAAACATCATTGTACATTGAAATTTCTGCTTGCGTATGCTTTAGAAGCAAGAATTAAGAGGACTACATTCATTATTTCAGCTGAAAAATGCTTAGTTTTTGATTTGTAGTCAACATTAATGAAATGTCCCCAACAGCGTTTTCAGCCCGAGTGGAGCGCATTTTGACTGTTTTTTTTAAAAACATCATTGTACATTGAAATTTCTGCTTGCGTATGCTTTAGAAGCAAGAATTATGAGGACTACATTCATTATTTCAGCTGAAAAATGCTTAGTTTATGATTTATAGTCAACATTAAGGAAATGTTCCGAACAAGCGTTTTCAGCCCGAGTGGAGCACATTTTGACCGTTTTTTAAAAAACATCATTGTACATTGAAATTTCTGTTTGCGTATGCTTTAGAAGCAAGAATTAAGAGGACTACATTCATTATTTCAGCTGAAAAATGCTTAGTTTATGATTTATAGTCAACATTAATGTAATGTCCCAAACAAGCGTTTTCAGCCCGAGTGGAGCACATTTTGACTGTTTTTTTAAAAACATCATTGTACATTGAAATTTCTGCTTGCGTATGCTTTAGAAGCAAGAATTAAGAGGACTACATTCATTATTTCAGCTGAAAAATGCTTAGTTTATGATTTATAGTCAACATTAATGTCATGTCCCAAACAAGCGTTTTCAGCCCGAGTGGAGCACATTTTGACTGTTTTTTTAAAAACATCATTGTACATTGAAATTTCTGCTTGCGTATGCTTTAGAAGCAAGAATTAAGAGGACTAAATTCATTATTTCAGCTGAAAAATGCTTAGTTTATGATTTATAGTCAACATTAATGAAATGTTCCAAACAAGCGTTTTCAGCCCGAGTGGAGCACATTTTGACTGTTTTTTTAAAAACATCATTGTACATTGAAATTTCTGCTTGCGTATGCTTTAGAAGCAAGAATTAAGAGGACTACATTCATTATTTCAGCTGAAAAATGCTTAGTTTTTGATTTGTAGTCAACATTAATGAAATGTCCCCAACAGCGTTTTCAGCCCGAGTGGAGCGCATTTTGACTGTTTTTTTTAAAAACATCATTGTACATAGAAATTTCTGCTTGCGTATGCTTTAGAAGCAAGAATTAAGAGGACTACATTCATTATTTCAGCTGAAAAATGCTTAGTTTATGATTTATAGTCAACATTAATGAAATGTTCCAAACAAGCGTTTTCAGCCCGAGTGGAGCACATTTTGACCCTTTTTTTAAAAACATCATTGTACATTGAAATTTCTGCTTGCGTATGCTTTAGAAGCAAGAATTAAGAGGACTACATTCATTATTTCAGCTGAAAAATGCTTAGTTTTTGATTTGTAGTCAACATTAATGAAATGTCCCCAACAGCGTTTTCAGCCCGAGTGGAGCGCATTTTGACTGTTTTTTTTAAAAACATCATTGTACATTGAAATTTCTGCTTGCGTATGCTTTAGAAGCAAGAATTAAGAGGACTACATTCATTATTTCAGCTGAAAAATGCTTAGTTTATGATTTATAGTCAACATTAAGGAAATGTTCCGAACAAGCGTTTTCAGCCCGAGTGGAGCACATTTTGACCGTTTTTTAAAAAACATCATTGTACATTGAAATTTCTGTTTGTGTATGCTTTAGAAGCAAGAATTAAGAGGACTACATTCATTATTTCAGCTGAAAAATGCTTAGTTTATGATTTATAGTCAACATTAATGTAATGTCCCAAACAAGCGTTTTCAGCCCGAGTGGAGCACATTTTGACTGTTTTTTTAAAAACATCATTGTACATTGAAATTTCTGCTTGCGTATTCTTTAGAAGCAAGAATTAAGAGGACTACATTCATTATTTCAGCTGAAAAATGCTTAGTTTATGATTTATAGTCAACATTAATGAAATGTCCCCAACAGCGTTTTCAGCCCGAGTGGAGCACATTTTGACTGTTTTTTTAAAAACATCATTGTACATTGAAATTTCTGCTTGCGAATGCTTTAGAAGCAAGAATTAAGAGGACTACATTCATTATTTCAGCTGAAAAATGCTTAGTTTTTGATTTGTAGTCAACATTAATGAAATGTCCCCAACAGCGTTTTCAGCCCGAGTGGAGCACATTTTGACTGTTTTTTTTAAAAACATCATTGTACATTGAAATTTCTGCTTGCGTATGCTTTAGAAGCAAGAATTAAGAGGACTACATTCATTATTTCAGCTGAAAAATGCTTAGTTTATGATTTATAGTCAACATTAATGAAATGTTCCAAACAAGCGTTTTCAGCCCGAGTGGAGCACATTTTGACCGTTTTTTTAAAAACATCATTGTACATTGAAATTTCTGCTTGCGTATGCTTTAGAAGCAAGAATTAAGAGGACTACATTCATTATTTCAGCTGAAAAATGCTTAGTTTATGATTTATAGTCAACATTAATGAAATGTTCCAAACAAGCGTTTTCAGCCCGAGTGGAGCACATTTTGACCGTTTTTTTAAAAACATCATTGTACATTGAAATTTCTGCTTGCGTATGCTTTAGAAGCAAGAATTAAGAGGACTACATTCATTATTTCAGCTGAAAAATGCTTAGTTTATGATTTATAGTCAACATTAATGTCATGTCCCAAACAAGCGTTTTCAGCCCGAGTGGAGCACATTTTGACTGTTTTTTTAAAAACATCATTGTACATTGAAATTTCTGCTTGCGTATGCTTTAGAAGCAAGAATTAAGAGGACTACATTCATTATTTCAGCTGAAAAATGCTTAGTTTATGATTTATAGTCAACATTAATGAAATGTTCCAAACAAGCGTTTTCAGCCCGAGTGGAGCACATTTTGACCCTTTTTTTAAAAACATCATTGTACATTGAAATTTCTGCTTGCGTATGCTTTAGAAGCAAGAATTAAGAGGACTACATTCATTATTTCAGCTGAAAAATGCTTAGTTTTTGATTTGTAGTCAACATTAATGAAATGTCCCCAACAGCGTTTTCAGCCCGAGTGGAGCGCATTTTGACTGTTTTTTTTAAAAACATCATTGTACATTGAAATTTCTGCTTGCGTATGCTTTAGAAGCAAGAATTAAGAGGACTACATTCATTATTTCAGCTGAAAAATGCTTAGTTTATGATTTATAGTCAACATTAAGGAAATGTTCCGAACAAGCGTTTTCAGCCCGAGTGGAGCACATTTTGACCGTTTTTTAAAAAACATCATTGTACATTGAAATTTCTTTTTGCGTATGCTTTAGAAGCAAGAATTAAGAGGACTACATTCATTATTTCAGCTGAAAAATGCTTAGTTTATGATTTATAGTCAACATTAATGTAATGTCCCAAACAAGCGTTTTCAGCCCGAGTGGAGCACATTTTGACTGTTTTTTTAAAAACATCATTGTACATTGAAATTTCTGCTTGCGTATGCTTTAGAAGCAAGAATTAAGAGGACTACATTCATTATTTCAGCTGAAAAATGCTTAGTTTATGATTTATAGTCAACATTAATGTCATGTCCCAAACAAGCGTTTTCAGCCCAAGTGGAGCACATTTTGACTGTTTTTTTAAAAACATCATTGTACATTGAAATTTCTGCTTGCGTATGCTTTAGAAGCAAGAATTAAGAGGACTACATTCATTATTTCAGCTGAAAAATGCTTAGTTTATGATTTATAGTCAACATTAATGAAATGTTCCAAACAAGCGTTTTCAGCCCGAGTGGAGCACATTTTGACCGTTTTTTAAAAAACATCATTGTACATTGAAATTTCTGCTTGCGTATGCTTTAGAAGCAAGAATTAAGAGGACTACATTCATTATTTCAGCTGAAAAATGCTTAGTTTATGATTTATAGTCAACATTAATGTAATGTCCCAAACAAGCGTTTTCAGCCCGAGTGGAGCACATTTTGACTGTTTTTTTAAAAACATCATTGTACATTGAAATTTCTGCTTGCGTATGCTTTAGAAGCAAGAATTAAGAGGACTACATTCATTATTTCAGCTGAAAAATGCTTAGTTTATGATTTATAGTCAACATTAATGTCATGTCCCAAACAAGCGTTTTCAGCCCGAGTGGAGCACATTTTGACTGTTTTTTTAAAAACATCATTGTACATTGAAATTTCTGCTTGCGTATGCTTTAGAAGCAAGAATTAAGAGGACTACATTCATTATTTCAGCTGAAAAATGCTTAGTTTATGATTTATAGTCAACATTAATGAAATGTTCCAAACAAGCGTTTTCAGCCCGAGTGGAGCACATTTTGACCCTTTTTTTAAAAACATCATTGTACATTGAAATTTCTGCTTGCGTATGCTTTAGAAGCAAGAATTAAGAGGACTACATTCATTATTTCAGCTGAAAAATGCTTAGTTTTTGATTTGTAGTCAACATTAATGAAATGTCCCCAACAGCGTTTTCAGCCCGAGTGGAGCGCATTTTGACTGTTTTTTTTAAAAACATCATTGTACATTGAAATTTCTGCTTGCGTATGCTTTAGAAGCAAGAATTAAGAGGACTACATTCATTATTTCAGCTGAAAAATGCTTAGTTTATGATTTATAGTCAACATTAAGGAAATGTTCCGAACAAGCGTTTTCAGCCCGAGTGGAGCACATTTTGACCGTTTTTTAAAAAACATCATTGTACATTGAAATTTCTGTTTGCGTATGCTTTAGAAGCAAGAATTAAGAGGACTACATTCATTATTTCAGCTGAAAAATGCTTAGTTTATGATTTATAGTCAACATTAAGGAAATGTTCCGAACAAGCGTTTTCAGCCCGAGTGGAGCACATTTTGACCGTTTTTTAAAAAACATCATTGTACATTGAAATTTCTGTTTGCGTATGCTTTAGAAGCAAGAATTAAGAGGACTACATTCATTATTTCAGCTGAAAAATGCTTAGTTTATGATTTATAGTCAACATTAATGTAATGTCCCAAACAAGCGTTTTCAGCCCGAGTGGAGCACATTTTGACTGTTTTTTTAAAAACATCATTGTACATTGAAATTTCTGCTTGCGTATGCTTTAGAAGCAAGAATTAAGAGCACTACATTCATTATTTCAGCTGAAAAATGCTTAGTTTATGATTTATAGTCAACATTAATGAAATGTCCCCAACAGCGTTTTCAGCCCGAGTGGAGCACATTTTGACTGTTTTTTTAAAAACATCATTGTACATTGAAATTTCTGCTTGCGAATGCTTTAGAAGCAAGAATTAAGAGGACTACATTCATTATTTCAGCTGAAAAATGCTTAGTTTTTGATTTGTAGTCAACATTAATGAAATGTCCCCAACAGCGTTTTCAGCCCGAGTGGAGCACATTTTGACTGTTTTTTTTAAAAACATCATTGTACATTGAAATTTCTGCTTGCGTATGCTTTAGAAGCAAGAATTAAGAGGACTACTTTCATTATTTCAGCTGAAAAATGCTTAGTTTTTGATTTGTAGTCAACATTAATGAAATGTCCCCAACAGCGTTTTCAGCCCGAGTGGAGCGCATTTTGACTGTTTTTTTTAAAAACATCATTGTACATTGAAATTTCTGCTTGCGTATGCTTTAGAAGCAAGAATTAAGAGGACTACATTCATTATTTCAGCTGAAAAATGCTTAGTTTATGATTTATAGTCAACATTAAGGAAATGTTCCGAACAAGCGTTTTCAGCCCGAGTGGAGCACATTTTGACCGTTTTTTAAAAAACATCATTGTACATTGAAATTTCTTTTTGCGTATGCTTTAGAAGCAAGAATTAAGAGGACTACATTCATTATTTCAGCTGAAAAATGCTTAGTTTATGATTTATAGTCAACATTAATGTAATGTCCCAAACAAGCGTTTTCAGCCCGAGTGGAGCACATTTTGACTGTTTTTTTAAAAACATCATTGTACATTGAAATTTCTGCTTGCGTATGCTTTAGAAGCAAGAATTAAGAGGACTACATTCATTATTTCAGCTGAAAAATGCTTAGTTTATGATTTATAGTCAACATTAATGTCATGTCCCAAACAAGCGTTTTCAGCCCGAGTGGAGCACATTTTGACTGTTTTTTTAAAAACATCATTGTACATTGAAATTTCTGCTTGCGTATGCTTTAGAAGCAAGAATTAAGAGGACTACATTCATTATTTCAGCTGAAAAATGCTTAGTTTATGATTTATAGTCAACATTAATGAAATGTTCCAAACAAGCGTTTTCAGCCCGAGTGGAGCACATTTTGACCCTTTTTTTAAAAACATCATTGTACATTGAAATTTCTGCTTGCGTATGCTTTAGAAGCAAGAATTAAGAGGACTACATTCATTATTTCAGCTGAAAAATGCTTAGTTTTTGATTTGTAGTCAACATTAATGAAATGTCCCCAACAGCGTTTTCAGCCCGAGTGGAGCGCATTTTGACTGTTTTTTTTAAAAACATCATTGTACATTGAAATTTCTGCTTGCGTATGCTTTAGAAGCAAGAATTAAGAGGACTACATTCATTATTTCAGCTGAAAAATGCTTAGTTTATGATTTATAGTCAACATTAAGGAAATGTTCCGAACAAGCGTTTTCAGCCCGAGTGGAGCACATTTTGACCGTTTTTTAAAAAACATCATTGTACATTGAAATTTCTGTTTGCGTATGCTTTAGAAGCAAGAATTAAGAGGACTACATTCATTATTTCAGCTGAAAAATGCTTAGTTTATGATTTATAGTCAACATTAATGTAATGTCCCAAACAAGCGTTTTCAGCCCGAGTGGAGCACATTTTGACTGTTTTTTTAAAAACATCATTGTACATTGAAATTTCTGCTTGCGTATGCTTTAGAAGCAAGAATTAAGAGGACTACATTCATTATTTCAGCTGAAAAATGCTTAGTTTATGATTTATAGTCAACATTAATGTCATGTCCCAAACAAGCGTTTTCAGCCCGAGTGGAGCACATTTTGACTGTTTTTTTAAAAACATCATTGTACATTGAAATTTCTGCTTGCGTATGCTTTAGAAGCAAGAATTAAGAGGACTACATTCATTATTTCAGCTGAAAAATGCTTAGTTTATGATTTATAGTCAACATTAATGAAATGTTCCAAACAAGCGTTTTCAGCCCGAGTGGAGCACATTTTGACCCTTTTTTTAAAAACATCATTGTACATTGAAATTTCTGCTTGCGTATGCTTTAGAAGCAAGAATTAAGAGGACTACATTCATTATTTCAGCTGAAAAATGCTTAGTTTTTGATTTGTAGTCAACATTAATGAAATGTCCCCAACAGCGTTTTCAGCCCGAGTGGAGCGCATTTTGACTGTTTTTTTTAAAAACATATTGTACATTGAAATTTCTGCTTGCGTATGCTTTAGAAGCAAGAATTAAGAGGACTACATTCATTATTTCAGCTGAAAAATGCTTAGTTTATGATTTATAGTCAACATTAATGTAATGTCCCAAACAAGCGTTTTCAGCCCGAGTGGAGCACATTTTGACTGTTTTTTTTAAAAACATCATTGTACATTGAAATTTCTGCTTGCGTATGCTTTAGAAGCAAGAATTAAGAGGACTACTTTCATTATTTCAGCTGAAAAATGCTTAGTTTTTGATTTGTAGTCAACATTAATGAAATGTCCCCAACAGCGTTTTCAGCCCGAGTGGAGCGCATTTTGACTGTTTTTTTTAAAAACATCATTGTACATTGAAATTTCTGCTTGCGTATGCTTTAGAAGCAAGAATTAAGAGGACTACATTCATTATTTCAGCTGAAAAATGCTTAGTTTATGATTTATAGTCAACATTAAGGAAATGTTCCGAACAAGCGTTTTCAGCCCGAGTGGAGCACATTTTGACCGTTTTTTAAAAAACATCATTGTACATTGAAATTTCTGTTTGCGTATGCTTTAGAAGCAAGAATTAAGAGGACTACATTCATTATTTCAGCTGAAAAATGCTTAGTTTATGATTTATAGTCAACATTAATGTAATGTCCCAAACAAGCGTTTTCAGCCCGAGTGGAGCACATTTTGACTGTTTTTTTAAAAACATCATTGTACATTGAAATTTCTGCTTGCGTATGCTTTAGAAGCAAGAATTAAGAGCACTACATTCATTATTTCAGCTGAAAAATGCTTAGTTTATGATTTATAGTCAACATTAATGAAATGTCCCCAACAGCGTTTTCAGCCCGAGTGGAGCACATTTTGACTGTTTTTTTAAAAACATCATTGTACATTGAAATTTCTGCTTGCGAATGCTTTAGAAGCAAGAATTAAGAGGACTACATTCATTATTTCAGCTGAAAAATGCTTAGTTTTTGATTTGTAGTCAACATTAATGAAATGTCCCCAACAGCGTTTTCAGCCCGAGTGGAGCACATTTTGACTGTTTTTTTTAAAAACATCATTGTACATTGAAATTTCTGCTTGCGTATGCTTTAGAAGCAAGAATTAAGAGGACTACTTTCATTATTTCAGCTGAAAAATGCTTAGTTTTTGATTTGTAGTCAACATTAATGAAATGTCCCCAACAGCGTTTTCAGCCCGAGTGGAGCGCATTTTGACTGTTTTTTTTAAAAACATCATTGTACATTGAAATTTCTGCTTGCGTATGCTTTAGAAGCAAGAATTAAGAGGACTACATTCATTATTTTAGCTGAAAAATGCTTAGTTTATGATTTATAGTCAACATTAAGGAAATGTTCCGAACAAGCGTTTTCAGCCCGAGTGGAGCACATTTTGACCGTTTTTTAAAAAACATCATTGTACATTGAAATTTCTTTTTGCGTATGCTTTAGAAGCAAGAATTAAGAGGACTACATTCATTATTTCAGCTGAAAAATGCTTAGTTTATGATTTATAGTCAACATTAATGTAAAGTCCCAAACAAGCGTTTTCAGCCCGAGTGGAGCACATTTTGACTGTTTTTTTAAAAACATCATTGTACATTGAAATTTCTGCTTGCGAATGCTTTAGAAGCAAGAATTAAGAGGACTACATTCATTATTTCAGCTGAAAAATGCTTAGTTTTTGATTTGTAGTCAACATTAATGAAATGTCCCCAACAGCGTTTTCAGCCCGAGTGGAGCGCATTTTGACTGTTTTTTTTAAAAACATCATTGTACATTGAAATTTCTGCTTGCGTATGCTTTAGAAGCAAGAATTAAGAGGACTACATTCATTATTTCAGCTGAAAAATGCTTAGTTTATGATTTATAGTCAACATTAAGGAAATGTTCCGAACAAGCGTTTTCAGCCCGAGTGGAGCACATTTTGACCGTTTTTTAAAAAACATCATTGTACATTGAAATTTCTGTTTGCGTATGCTTTAGAAGCAAGAATTAAGAGGACTACATTCATTATTTCAGCTGAAAAATGCTTAGTTTATGATTTATAGTCAACATTAATGTAATGTCCCAAACAAGCGTTTTCAGCCCGAGTGGAGCACATTTTGACTGTTTTTTTAAAAACATCATTGTACATTGAAATTTCTGCTTGCGTATGCTTTAGAAGCAAGAATTAAGAGGACTACATTCATTATTTCAGCTGAAAAATGCTTAGTTTATGATTTATAGTCAACATTAATGTCATGTCCCAAACAAGCGTTTTCAGCCCGAGTGGAGCACATTTTGACTGTTTTTTTAAAAACATCATTGTACATTGAAATTTCTGCTTGCGTATGCTTTAGAAGCAAGAATTAAGAGGACTACATTCATTATTTCAGCTGAAAAATGCTTAGTTTATGATTTATAGTCAACATTAATGAAATGTTCCAAACAAGCGTTTTCAGCCCGAGTGGAGCACATTTTGACCCTTTTTTTAAAAACATCATTGTACATTGAAATTTCTGCTTGCGTATGCTTTAGAAGCAAGAATTAAGAGGACTACATTCATTATTTCAGCTGAAAAATGCTTAGTTTTTGATTTGTAGTCAACATTAATGAAATGTCCCCAACAGCGTTTTCAGCCCGAGTGGAGCGCATTTTGACTGTTTTTTTTAAAAACATCATTGTACATTGAAATTTCTGCTTGCGTATGCTTTAGAAGCAAGAATTAAGAGGACTACATTCATTATTTCAGCTGAAAAATGCTTAGTTTATGATTTATAGTCAACATTAATGAAATGTTCCAAACAAGCGTTTTCAGCCCGAGTGGAGCACATTTTGACCCTTTTTTTAAAAACATCATTGTACATTGAAATTTCTGCTTGCGTATGCTTTAGAAGCAAGAATTAAGAGGACTACATTCATTATTTCAGCTGAAAAATGCTTAGTTTTTGATTTGTAGTCAACATTAATGAAATGTCCCCAACAGCGTTTTCAGCCCGAGTGGAGCGCATTTTGACTGTTTTTTTTAAAAACATCATTGTACATTGAAATTTCTGCTTGCGTATGCTTTAGAAGCAAGAATTAAGAGGACTACATTCATTATTTCAGCTGAAAAATGCTTAGTTTATGATTTATAGTCAACATTAAGGAAATGTTCCGAACAAGCGTTTTCAGCCCGAGTGGAGCACATTTTGACCGTTTTTTAAAAAACATCATTGTACATTGAAATTTCTGTTTGCGTATGCTTTAGAAGCAAGAATTAAGAGGACTACATTCATTATTTCAGCTGAAAAATGCTTAGTTTATGATTTATAGTCAACATTAATGTCATGTCCCAAACAAGCGTTTTCAGCCCGAGTGGAGCACATTTTGACTGTTTTTTTAAAAACATCATTGTACATTGAAATTTCTGCTTGCGTATGCTTTAGAAGCAAGAATTAAGAGGACTACATTCATTATTTCAGCTGAAAAATGCTTAGTTTATGATTTATAGTCAACATTAATGAAATGTTCCAAACAAGCGTTTTCAGCCCGAGTGGAGCACATTTTGACCCTTTTTTTAAAAACATCATTGTACATTGAAATTTCTGCTTGCGTATGCTTTAGAAGCAAGAATTAAGAGGACTACATTCATTATTTCAGCTGAAAAATGCTTAGTTTTTGTTTTGTAGTCAACATTAATGAAATGTCCCCAACAGCGTTTTCAGCCCGAGTGGAGCGCATTTTGACTGTTTTTTTTAAAAACATCATTGTACATTGAAATTTCTGCTTGCGTATGCTTTAGAAGCAAGAATTAAGAGGACTACATTCATTATTTCAGCTGAAAAATGCTTAGTTTATGATTTATAGTCAACATTAAGGAAATGTTCCGAACAAGCGTTTTCAGCCCGAGTGGAGCACATTTTGACCGTTTTTTAAAAAACATCATTGTACATTGAAATTTCTTTTTGCGTAAGCTTTAGAAGCAAGAATTAAGAGGACTACATTCATTATTTCAGCTGAAAAATGCTTAGTTTATGATTTATAGTCAACATTAATGTCATGTCCCAAACAAGCGTTTTCAGCCCGAGTGGAGCACATTTTGACTGTTTTTTTAAAAACATCATTGTACATTGAAATTTCTGCTTGCGTATGCTTTAGAAGCAAGAATTAAGAGGACTACGTTCATTATTTCAGCTGAAAAATGCTTAGTTTATGATTTATAGTCAACATTAATGAAATGTTCCAAACAAGCGTTTTCAGCCCGAGTGGAGCACATTTTGACCCTTTTTTTAAAAACATCATTGTACATTGAAATTTCTGCTTGCGTATGCTTTAGAAGCAAGAATTAAGAGGACTACATTCATTATTTCAGCTGAAAAATGCTTAGTTTATGATTTATAGTCAACATTAAGGAAATGTTCCGAACAAGCGTTTTCAGCCCGAGTGGAGCACATTTTGACCGTTTTTTAAAAAACATCATTGTACATTGAAATTTCTGTTTGCGTATGCTTTAGAATCAAGAATTAAGAGGACTACATTCATTATTTCAGCTGAAAAATGCTTAGTTTATGATTTATAGTCAACATTAATGTAATGTCCCAAACAAGCGTTTTCAGCCCGAGTGGAGCACATTTTGACTGTTTTTTTAAAAACATCATTGTACATTGAAATTTCTGCTTGCGTATTCTTTAGAAGCAAGAATTAAGAGGACTACATTCATTATTTCAGCTGAAAAATGCTTAGTTTATGATTTATAGTCAACATTAATGAAATGTCCCCAACAGCGTTTTCAGCCCGAGTGGAGCACATTTTGACTGTTTTTTTAAAAACATCATTGTACATTGAAATTTCTGCTTGCGAATGCTTTAGAAGCAAGAATTAAGAGGACTACATTCATTATTTCAGCTGAAAAATGCTTAGTTTTTGATTTGTAGTCAACATTAATGAAATGTCCCCAACAGCGTTTTCAGCCCGAGTGGAGCACATTTTGACTGTTTTTTTTAAAAACATCATTGTACATTGAAATTTCTGCTTGCGTATGCTTTAGAAGCAAGAATTAAGAGGACTACATTCATTATTTCAGCTGAAAAATGCTTAGTTTATGATTTATAGTCAACATTAAGGAAATGTTCCGAACAAGCGTTTTCAGCCCGAGTGGAGCACATTTTGACCGTTTTTTTAAAAACATCATTGTACATTGAAATTTCTGCTTGCGTATGCTTTAGAAGCAAGAATTAAGAGGACTACATTCATTATTTCAGCTGAAAAATGCTTAGTTTATGATTTATAGTCAACATTAATGAAATGTCCCCAACAGCGTTTTCAGCCCGAGTGAAGCACATTTTGACTGTTTTTTTTAAAAACATCATTGTACATTGAAATTTCTGCTTGCGTATGCTTTAGAAGCAAGAATTAAGAGGACTACATTCATTATTTCAGCTGAAAAATGCTTAGTTTATGATTTATAGTCAACATTAATGAAATGTTCCGAACAAGCGTTTTCAGCCCGAGTGGAGCACATTTTGACCGTTTTTTTAAAAACATCATTGTACATTGAAATTTCTGTTTGTGTATGCTTTAGAAGCAAGAATTAAGAGGACTACATTCATTATTTCAGCTGAAAAATGCTTAGTTTATGATTTATAGTCAACATTAATGTAATGTCCCAAACAAGCGTTTTCAGCCCGAGTGGAGCACATTTTGACCGTTTTTTTAAAAACATCATTGTACATTGAAATTTCTGTTTGCGTATGCTTTAGAAGCAAGAATTAAGAGGACTACATTCATTATTTCAGCTGAAAAATGTTTAGTTTATGATTTATAGTCAACATTAATGTAATGTCCCAAACAAGCGTTTTCAGCCCGAGTGGAGCACATTTTGACTGTTTTTTTAAAAACATCATTGTACATTGAAATTTCTGCTTGCGTATGCTTTAGAAGCAAGAATTAAGAGGACTACATTCATTATTTCAGCTGAAAAATGCTTAGTTTTTGATTTGTAGTCAACATTAATGAAATGTCCCCAACAGCGTTTTCAGCCCGAGTGGAGCGCATTTTGACTGTTTTTTTTAAAAACATCATTGTACATTGAAATTTCTGCTTGCGTATGCTTTAGAAGCAAGAATTAAGAGGACTACATTCATTATTTCAGCTGAAAAATGCTTAGTTTATGATTTATAGTCAACATTAAGGAAATGTTCCGAACAAGCGTTTTCAGCCCGAGTGGAGCACATTTTGACCGTTTTTTAAAAAACATCATTGTACATTGAAATTTCTGTTTGCGTATGCTTTAGAAGCAAGAATTAAGAGGACTACATTCATTATTTCAGCTGAAAAATGCTTAGTTTATGATTTATAGTCAACATTAATGTAATGTCCCAAACAAGCGTTTTCAGCCCGAGTGGAGCACATTTTGACTGTTTTTTTAAAAACATCATTGTACATTGAAATTTCTGCTTGCGTATGCTTTAGAAGCAAGAATTAAGAGGACTACATTCATTATTTCAGCTGAAAAATGCTTAGTTTATGATTTATAGTCAACATTAATGTCATGTCCCAAACAAGCGTTTTCAGCCCGAGTGGAGCACATTTTGACTGTTTTTTTAAAAACATCATTGTACATTGAAATTTCTGCTTGCGTATGCTTTAGAAGCAAGAATTAAGAGGACTACATTCATTATTTCAGCTGAAAAATGCTTAGTTTATGATTTATAGTCAACATTAATGAAATGTTCCAAACAAGCGTTTTCAGCCCGAGTGGAGCACATTTTGACCCTTTTTTTTAAAAACATCATTGTACATTGAAATTTCTGCTTGCGTATGCTTTAGAAGCAAGAATTAAGAGGACTACATTCATTATTTCAGCTGAAAAATGCTTAGTTTTTGATTTGTAGTCAACATTAATGAAATGTCCCCAACAGCGTTTTCAGCCCGAGTGGAGCGCATTTTGACTGTTTTTTTTAAAAACATCATTGTACATTGAAATTTCTGCTTGCGTATGCTTTAGAAGCAAGAATTAAGAGGACTACATTCATTATTTCAGCTGAAAAATGCTTAGTTTATGATTTATAGTCAACATTAATGAAATGTTCCAAACAAGCGTTTTCAGCCCGAGTGGAGCACATTTTGACCCTTTTTTTAAAAACATCATTGTACATTGAAATTTCTGCTTGCGTATGCTTTAGAAGCAAGAATTAAGAGGACTACATTCATTATTTCAGCTGAAAAATGCTTAGTTTTTGATTTGTAGTCAACATTAATGAAATGTCCCCAACAGCGTTTTCAGCCCGAGTGGAGCGCATTTTGACTGTTTTTTTTAAAAACATCATTGTACATTGAAATTTCTGCTTGCGTATGCTTTAGAAGCAAGAATTAAGAGGACTACATTCATTATTTCAGCTGAAAAATGCTTAGTTTATGATTTATAGTCAACATTAAGGAAATGTTCCGAACAAGCGTTTTCAGCCCGAGTGGAGCACATTTTGACCGTTTTTTAAAAAACATCATTGTACATTGAAATTTCTGTTTGCGTATGCTTTAGAAGCAAGAATTAAGAGGACTACATTCATTATTTCAGCTGAAAAATGCTTAGTTTATGATTTATAGTCAACATTAATGTAATGTCCCAAACAAGCGTTTTCAGCCCGAGTGGAGCACATTTTGACTGTTTTTTTAAAAACATCATTGTACATTGAAATTTCTGCTTGCGTATTCTTTAGAAGCAAGAATTAAGAGGACTACATTCATTATTTCAGCTGAAAAATGCTTAGTTTATGATTTATAGTCAACATTAATGAAATGTCCCCAACAGCGTTTTCAGCCCGAGTGGAGCACATTTTGACTGTTTTTTTAAAAACATCATTGTACATTGAAATTTCTGCTTGCGAATGCTTTAGAAGCAAGAATTAAGAGGACTACATTCATTATTTCAGCTGAAAAATGCTTAGTTTTTGATTTGTAGTCAACATTAATGAAATGTCCCCAACAGCGTTTTCAGCCCGAGTGGAG
Source organism: Hippichthys cyanospilos (assembly GCF_059441005.1). NCBI lineage: Eukaryota > Metazoa > Chordata > Actinopteri > Syngnathiformes > Syngnathidae > Hippichthys > Hippichthys cyanospilos. The sequence continues at coordinate 460,753 of NW_028283380.1, forward strand.
CGCATTTTGACTGTTTTTTTTAAAAACATCATTGTACATTGAAATTTCTGCTTGCGTATGCTTTAGAAGCAAGAATTAAGAGGACTACATTCATTATTTCAGCTGAAAAATGCTTAGTTTATGATTTATAGTCAACATTAATGAAATGTTCCAAACAAGCGTTTTCAGCCCGAGTGGAGCACATTTTGACCCTTTTTTTAAAAACATCATTGTACATTGAAATTTCTGCTTGCGTATGCTTTAGAAGCAAGAATTAAGAGGACTACATTCATTATTTCAGCTGAAAAATGCTTAGTTTTTGATTTGTAGTCAACATTAATGAAATGTCCCCAACAGCGTTTTCAGCCCGAGTGGAGCGCATTTTGACTGTTTTTTTTAAAAACATCATTGTACATTGAAATTTCTGCTTGCGTATGCTTTAGAAGCAAGAATTAAGAGGACTACATTCATTATTTCAGCTGAAAAATGCTTAGTTTATGATTTATAGTCAACATTAAGGAAATGTTCCGAACAAGCGTTTTCAGCCCGAGTGGAGCACATTTTGACCGTTTTTTAAAAAACATCATTGTACATTGAAATTTCTGTTTGCGTATGCTTTAGAAGCAAGAATTAAGAGGACTACATTCATTATTTCAGCTGAAAAATGCTTAGTTTATGATTTATAGTCAACATTAATGTAATGTCCCAAACAAGCGTTTTCAGCCCGAGTGGAGCACATTTTGACTGTTTTTTTAAAAACATCATTGTACATTGAAATTTCTGCTTGCGTATTCTTTAGAAGCAAGAATTAAGAGGACTACATTCATTATTTCAGCTGAAAAATGCTTAGTTTATGATTTATAGTCAACATTAATGAAATGTCCCCAACAGCGTTTTCAGCCCGAGTGGAGCACATTTTGACTGTTTTTTTAAAAACATCATTGTACATTGAAATTTCTGCTTGCGAATGCTTTAGAAGCAAGAATTAAGAGGACTACATTCATTATTTCAGCTGAAAAATGCTTAGTTTTTGATTTGTAGTCAACATTAATGAAATGTCCCCAACAGCGTTTTCAGCCCGAGTGGAGCACATTTTGACTGTTTTTTTTAAAAACATCATTGTACATTGAAATTTCTGCTTGCGTATGCTTTAGAAGCAAGAATTAAGAGGACTACATTCATTATTTCAGCTGAAAAATGCTTAGTTTATGATTTATAGTCAACATTAATGAAATGTTCCAAACAAGCGTTTTCAGCCCGAGTGGAGCACATTTTGACCGTTTTTTTAAAAACATCATTGTACATTGAAATTTCTGCTTGCGTATGCTTTAGAAGTAAGAATTAAGAGGACTACATTCATTATTTCAGCTGAAAAATGCTTAGTTTATGATTTATAGTCAACATTAATGAAATGTTCCAAACAAGCGTTTTCAGCCCGAGTGGAGCACATTTTGACCGTTTTTTTAAAAACATCATTGTACATTGAAATTTCTGCTTGCGTATGCTTTAGAAGCAAGAATTAAGAGGATTACATTCATTATTTCAGCTGAAAAATGCTTAGTTTATGATTTATAGTCAACATTAATGTCATGTCCCAAACAAGCGTTTTCAGCCCGAGTGGAGCACATTTTGACTGTTTTTTTAAAAACATCATTGTACATTGAACTTTCTGCTTGCGTATGCTTTAGAAGCAAGAATTAAGAGGACTACATTCATTATTTCAGCTGAAAAATGCTTAGTTTATGATTTATAGTCAACATTAATGAAATGTTCCAAACAAGCGTTTTCAGCCCGAGTGGAGCACATTTTGACCCTTTTTTTAAAAACATCATTGTACATTGAAATTTCTGCTTGCGTATGCTTTAGAAGCAAGAATTAAGAGGACTACATTCATTATTTCAGCTGAAAAATGCTTAGTTTTTGATTTGTAGTCAACATTAATGAAATGTCCCCAACAGCGTTTTCAGCCCGAGTGGAGCGCATTTTGACTGTTTTTTTTAAAAACATCATTGTACATTGAAATTTCTGCTTGCGTATGCTTTAGAAGCAAGAATTAAGAGGACTACATTCATTATTTCAGCTGAAAAATGCTTAGTTTATGATTTATAGTCAACATTAAGGAAATGTTCCGAACAAGCGTTTTCAGCCCGAGTGGAGCACATTTTGACCGTTTTTTAAAAAACATCATTGTACATTGAAATTTCTGTTTGCGTATGCTTTAGAAGCAAGAATTAAGAGGACTACATTCATTATTTCAGCTGAAAAATGCTTAGTTTATGATTTATAGTCAACATTAATGTAATGTCCCAAACAAGCGTTTTCAGCCCGAGTGGAGCACATTTTGACTGTTTTTTTAAAAACATCATTGTACATTGAAATTTCTGCTTGCGTATGCTTTAGAAGCAAGAATTAAGAGGACTACATTCATTATTTCAGCTGAAAAATGCTTAGTTTATGATTTATAGTCAACATTAATGTCATGTCCCAAACAAGCGTTTTCAGCCCGAGTGGAGCACATTTTGACTGTTTTTTTAAAAACATCATTGTACATTGAAATTTCTGCTTGCGTATGCTTTAGAAGCAAGAATTAAGAGGACTACATTCATTATTTCAGCTGAAAAATGCTTAGTTTATGATTTATAGTCAACATTAATGAAATGTTCCAAACAAGCGTTTTCAGCCCGAGTGGAGCACATTTTGACCCTTTTTTTAAAAACATCATTGTACATTGAAATTTCTGCTTGCGTATGCTTTAGAAGCAAGAATTAAGAGGACTACATTCATTATTTCAGCTGAAAAATGCTTAGTTTTTGATTTGTAGTCAACATTAATGAAATGTCCCCAACAGCGTTTTCAGCCCGAGTGGAGCGCATTTTGACTGTTTTTTTTAAAAACATCATTGTACATTGAAATTTCTGCTTGCGTATGCTTTAGAAGCAAGAATTAAGAGGACTACATTCATTATTTCAGCTGAAAAATGCTTAGTTTATGATTTATAGTCAACATTAAGGAAATGTTCCGAACAAGCGTTTTCAGCCCGAGTGGAGCACATTTTGACCGTTTTTTAAAAAACATCATTGTACATTGAAATTTCTGTTTGCGTATGCTTTAGAAGCAAGAATTAAGAGGACTACATTCATTATTTCAGCTGAAAAATGCTTAGTTTATGATTTATAGTCAACATTAATGTAATGTCCCAAACAAGCGTTTTCAGCCCGAGTGGAGCACATTTTGACTGTTTTTTTAAAAACATCATTGTACATTGAAATTTCTGCTTGCGTATGCTTTAGAAGCAAGAATTAAGAGGACTACATTCATTATTTCAGCTGAAAAATGCTTAGTTTATGATTTATAGTCAACATTAATGTCATGTCCCAAACAAGCGTTTTCAGCCCGAGTGGAGCACATTTTGACTGTTTTTTTAAAAACATCATTGTACATTGAAATTTCTGCTTGCGTATGCTTTAGAAGCAAGAATTAAGAGGACTACATTCATTATTTCAGCTGAAAAATGCTTAGTTTATGATTTATAGTCAACATTAATGAAATGTTCCAAACAAGCGTTTTCAGCCCGAGTGGAGCACATTTTGACCCTTTTTTTAAAAACATCATTGTACATTGAAATTTCTGCTTGCGTATGCTTTAGAAGCAAGAATTAAGAGGACTACATTCATTATTTCAGCTGAAAAATGCTTAGTTTTTGATTTGTAGTCAACATTAATGAAATGTCCCCAACAGCGTTTTCAGCCCGAGTGGAGCGCATTTTGACTGTTTTTTTTAAAAACATCATTGTACATTGAAATTTCTGCTTGCGTATGCTTTAGAAGCAAGAATTAAGAGGACTACATTCATTATTTCAGCTGAAAAATGCTTAGTTTATGATTTATAGTCAACATTAAGGAAATGTTCCGAACAAGCGTTTTCAGCCCGAGTGGAGCACATTTTGACCGTTTTTTAAAAAACATCATTGTACATTGAAATTTCTGTTTGCGTATGCTTTAGAAGCAAGAATTAAGAGGACTACATTCATTATTTCAGCTGAAAAATGCTTAGTTTATGATTTATAGTCAACATTAATGTAATGTCCCAAACAAGCGTTTTCAGCCCGAGTGGAGCACATTTTGACTGTTTTTTTAAAAACATCATTGTACATTGAAATTTCTGCTTGCGTATGCTTTAGAAGCAAGAATTAAGAGGACTACATTCATTATTTCAGCTGAAAAATGCTTAGTTTATGATTTATAGTCAACATTAATGTCATGTCCCAAACAAGCGTTTTCAGCCCGAGTGGAGCACATTTTGACTGTTTTTTTAAAAACATCATTGTACATTGAAATTTCTGCTTGCGTATGCTTTAGAAGCAAGAATTAAGAGGACTACATTCATTATTTCAGCTGAAAAATGCTTAGTTTATGATTTATAGTCAACATTAATGAAATGTTCCAAACAAGCGTTTTCAGCCCGAGTGGAGCACATTTTGACCCTTTTTTTAAAAACATCATTGTACATTGAAATTTCTGCTTGCGTATGCTTTAGAAGCAAGAATTAAGAGGACTACATTCATTATTTCAGCTGAAAAATGCTTAGTTTTTGATTTGTAGTCAACATTAATGAAATGTCCCCAACAGCGTTTTCAGCCCGAGTGGAGCGCATTTTGACTGTTTTTTTTAAAAACATCATTGTACATTGAAATTTCTGCTTGCGTATGCTTTAGAAGCAAGAATTAAGAGGACTACATTCATTATTTCAGCTGAAAAATGCTTAGTTTATGATTTATAGTCAACATTAAGGAAATGTTCCGAACAAGCGTTTTCAGCCCGAGTGGAGCACATTTTGACCGTTTTTTAAAAAACATCATTGTACATTGAAATTTCTGTTTGCGTATGCTTTAGAAGCAAGAATTAAGAGGACTACATTCATTATTTCAGCTGAAAAATGCTTAGTTTATGATTTATAGTCAACATTAATGTAATGTCCCAAACAAGCGTTTTCAGCCCGAGTGGAGCACATTTTGACTGTTTTTTTAAAAACATCATTGTACATTGAAATTTCTGCTTGCGTATGCTTTAGAAGCAAGAATTAAGAGGACTACATTCATTATTTCAGCTGAAAAATGCTTAGTTTATGATTTATAGTCAACATTAAGGAAATGTTCCGAACAAGCGTTTTCAGCCCGAGTGGAGCACATTTTGACCGTTTTTTAAAAAACATCATTGTACATTGAAATTTCTGTTTGCGTATGCTTTAGAAGCAAGAATTAAGAGGACTACATTCATTATTTCAGCTGAAAAATGCTTAGTTTATGATTTATAGTCAACATTAATGTAATGTCCCAAACAAGCGTTTTCAGCCCGAGTGGAGCACATTTTGACTGTTTTTTTAAAAACATCATTGTACATTGAAATTTCTGCTTGCGTATGCTTTAGAAGCAAGAATTAAGAGCACTACATTCATTATTTCAGCTGAAAAATGCTTAGTTTATGATTTATAGTCAACATTAATGAAATGTCCCCAACAGCGTTTTCAGCCCGAGTGGAGCACATTTTGACTGTTTTTTTAAAAACATCATTGTACATTGAAATTTCTGCTTGCGAATGCTTTAGAAGCAAGAATTAAGAGGACTACATTCATTATTTCAGCTGAAAAATGCTTAGTTTTTGATTTGTAGTCAACATTAATGAAATGTCCCCAACAGCGTTTTCAGCCCGAGTGGAGCACATTTTGACTGTTTTTTTTAAAAACATCATTGTACATTGAAATTTCTGCTTGCGTATGCTTTAGAAGCAAGAATTAAGAGGACTACTTTCATTATTTCAGCTGAAAAATGCTTAGTTTTTGATTTGTAGTCAACATTAATGAAATGTCCCCAACAGCGTTTTCAGCCCGAGTGGAGCGCATTTTGACTGTTTTTTTTAAAAACATCATTGTACATTGAAATTTCTGCTTGCGTATGCTTTAGAAGCAAGAATTAAGAGGACTACATTCATTATTTCAGCTGAAAAATGCTTAGTTTATGATTTATAGTCAACATTAAGGAAATGTTCCAAACAAGCGTTTTCAGCCCGAGTGGAGCACATTTTGACCCTTTTTTTAAAAACATCATTGTACATTGAAATTTCTGCTTGCGTATGCTTTAGAAGCAAGAATTAAGAGGACTACATTCATTATTTCAGCTGAAAAATGCTTAGTTTTTGATTTGTAGTCAACATTAATGAAATGTCCCCAACAGCGTTTTCAGCCCGAGTGGAGCGCATTTTGACTGTTTTTTTTAAAAACATCATTGTACATTGAAATTTCTGCTTGCGTATGCTTTAGAAGCAAGAATTAAGAGGACTACATTCATTATTTCAGCTGAAAAATGCTTAGTTTATGATTTATAGTCAACATTAAGGAAATGTTCCGAACAAGCGTTTTCAGCCCGAGTGGAGCACATTTTGACCGTTTTTTAAAAAACATCATTGTACATTGAAATTTCTGTTTGCGTATGCTTTAGAAGCAAGAATTAAGAGGACTACATTCATTATTTCAGCTGAAAAATGCTTAGTTTATGATTTATAGTCAACATTAATGTAATGTCCCAAACAAGCGTTTTCAGCCCGAGTGGAGCACATTTTGACTGTTTTTTTAAAAACATCATTGTACATTGAAATTTCTGCTTGCGTATGCTTTAGAAGCAAGAATTAAGAGCACTACATTCATTATTTCAGCTGAAAAATGCTTAGTTTATGATTTATAGTCAACATTAATGAAATGTCCCCAACAGCGTTTTCAGCCCGAGTGGAGCACATTTTGACTGTTTTTTTAAAAACATCATTGTACATTGAAATTTCTGCTTGCGAATGCTTTAGAAGCAAGAATTAAGAGGACTACATTCATTATTTCAGCTGAAAAATGCTTGGTTTTTGATTTGTAGTCAACATTAATGAAATGTCCCCAACAGCGTTTTCAGCCCGAGTGGAGCACATTTTGACTGTTTTTTTTAAAAACATCATTGTACATTGAAATTTCTGCTTGCGTATGCTTTAGAAGCAAGAATTAAGAGGACTACTTTCATTATTTCAGCTGAAAAATGCTTAGTTTTTGATTTGTAGTCAACATTAATGAAATGTCCCCAACAGCGTTTTCAGCCCGAGTGGAGCGCATTTTGACTGTTTTTTTTAAAAACATCATTGTACATTGAAATTTCTGCTTGCGTATGCTTTAGAAGCAAGAATTAAGAGGACTACATTCATTATTTCAGCTGAAAAATGCTTAGTTTATGATTTATAGTCAACATTAAGGAAATGTTCCGAACAAGCGTTTTCAGCCCGAGTGGAGCACATTTTGACCGTTTTTTAAAAAACATCATTGTACATTGAAATTTCTTTTTGCGTATGCTTTAGAAGCAAGAATTAAGAGGACTACATTCATTATTTCAGCTGAAAAATGCTTAGTTTATGATTTATAGTCAACATTAATGTAATGTCCCAAACAAGCGTTTTCAGCCCGAGTGGAGCACATTTTGACCCTTTTTTTAAAAACATCATTGTACATTGAAATTTCTGCTTGCGTATGCTTTAGAAGCAAGAATTAAGAGGACTACATTCATTATTTCAGCTGAAAAATGCTTAGTTTATGATTTATAGTCAACATTAATGTCATGTCCCAAACAAGCGTTTTCAGCCCGAGTGGAGCACATTTTGACTGTTTTTTTAAAAACATCATTGTACATTGAAATTTCTGCTTGCGTATGCTTTAGAAGCAAGAATTAAGAGGACTACATTCATTATTTCAGCTGAAAAATGCTTAGTTTATGATTTATAGTCAACATTAATGAAATGTTCCAAACAAGCGTTTTCAGCCCGAGTGGAGCACATTTTGACCCTTTTTTTAAAAACATCATTGTACATTGAAATTTCTGCTTGCGTATGCTTTAGAAGCAAGAATTAAGAGGACTACATTCATTATTTCAGCTGAAAAATGCTTAGTTTATGATTTATAGTCAACATTAATGTCATGTCCCAAACAAGCGTTTTCAGCCCGAGTGGAGCACATTTTGACTGTTTTTTTAAAAACATCATTGTACATTGAAATTTCTGCTTGCGTATGCTTTAGAAGCAAGAATTAAGAGGACTACATTCATTATTTCAGCTGAAAAATGCTTAGTTTATGATTTATAGTCAACATTAATGAAATGTTCCAAACAAGCGTTTTCAGCCCGAGTGGAGCACATTTTGACCCTTTTTTTAAAAACATCATTGTACATTGAAATTTCTGCTTGCGTATGCTTTAGAAGCAAGAATTAAGAGGACTACATTCATTATTTCAGCTGAAAAATGCTTAGTTTTTGATTTGTAGTCAACATTAATGAAATGTCCCCAACAGCGTTTTCAGCCCGAGTGGAGCGCATTTTGACTGTTTTTTTTAAAAACATCATTGTACATTGAAATTTCTGCTTGCGTATGCTTTAGAAGCAAGAATTAAGAGGACTACATTCATTATTTCAGCTGAAAAATGCTTAGTTTATGATTTATAGTCAACATTAAGGAAATGTTCCGAACAAGCGTTTTCAGCCCGAGTGGAGCACATTTTGACCGTTTTTTAAAAAACATCATTGTACATTGAAATTTCTGTTTGCGTATGCTTTAGAAGCAAGAATTAAGAGGACTACATTCATTATTTCAGCTGAAAAATGCTTAGTTTATGATTTATAGTCAACATTAATGTAATGTCCCAAACAAGCGTTTTCAGCCCGAGTGGAGCACATTTTGACTGTTTTTTTAAAAACATCATTGTACATTGAAATTTCTGCTTGCGTATGCTTTAGAAGCAAGAATTAAGAGCACTACATTCATTATTTCAGCTGAAAAATGCTTAGTTTATGATTTATAGTCAACATTAATGAAATGTCCCCAACAGCGTTTTCAGCCCGAGTGGAGCACATTTTGACTGTTTTTTTAAAAACATCATTGTACATTGAAATTTCTGCTTGCGAATGCTTTAGAAGCAAGAATTAAGAGGACTACATTCATTATTTCAGCTGAAAAATGCTTAGTTTTTGATTTGTAGTCAACATTAATGAAATGTCCCCAACAGCGTTTTCAGCCCGAGTGGAGCACATTTTGACTGTTTTTTTTAAAAACATCATTGTACATTGAAATTTCTGCTTGCGTATGCTTTAGAAGCAAGAATTAAGAGGACTACTTTCATTATTTCAGCTGAAAAATGCTTAGTTTTTGATTTGTAGTCAACATTAATGAAATGTCCCCAACAGCGTTTTCAGCCCGAGTGGAGCGCATTTTGACTGTTTTTTTTAAAAACATCATTGTACATTGAAATTTCTGCTTGCGTATGCTTTAGAAGCAAGAATTAAGAGGACTACATTCATTATTTCAGCTGAAAAATGCTTAGTTTATGATTTATAGTCAACATTAAGGAAATGTTCCAAACAAGCGTTTTCAGCCCGAGTGGAGCACATTTTGACCCTTTTTTTAAAAACATCATTGTACATTGAAATTTCTGCTTGCGTATGCTTTAGAAGCAAGAATTAAGAGGACTACATTCATTATTTCAGCTGAAAAATGCTTAGTTTTTGATTTGTAGTCAACATTAATGAAATGTCCCCAACAGCGTTTTCAGCCCGAGTGGAGCGCATTTTGACTGTTTTTTTTAAAAACATCATTGTACATTGAAATTTCTGCTTGCGTATGCTTTAGAAGCAAGAATTAAGAGGACTACATTCATTATTTCAGCTGAAAAATGCTTAGTTTATGATTTATAGTCAACATTAAGGAAATGTTCCGAACAAGCGTTTTCAGCCCGAGTGGAGCACATTTTGACCGTTTTTTAAAAAACATCATTGTACATTGAAATTTCTGTTTGCGTATGCTTTAGAAGCAAGAATTAAGAGGACTACATTCATTATTTCAGCTGAAAAATGCTTAGTTTATGATTTATAGTCAACATTAATGTAATGTCCCAAACAAGCGTTTTCAGCCCGAGTGGAGCACATTTTGACTGTTTTTTTAAAAACATCATTGTACATTGAAATTTCTGCTTGCGTATGCTTTAGAAGCAAGAATTAAGAGCACTACATTCATTATTTCAGCTGAAAAATGCTTAGTTTATGATTTATAGTCAACATTAATGAAATGTCCCCAACAGCGTTTTCAGCCCGAGTGGAGCACATTTTGACTGTTTTTTTAAAAACATCATTGTACATTGAAATTTCTGCTTGCGAATGCTTTAGAAGCAAGAATTAAGAGGACTACATTCATTATTTCAGCTGAAAAATGCTTGGTTTTTGATTTGTAGTCAACATTAATGAAATGTCCCCAACAGCGTTTTCAGCCCGAGTGGAGCACATTTTGACTGTTTTTTTTAAAAACATCATTGTACATTGAAATTTCTGCTTGCGTATGCTTTAGAAGCAAGAATTAAGAGGACTACTTTCATTATTTCAGCTGAAAAATGCTTAGTTTTTGATTTGTAGTCAACATTAATGAAATGTCCCCAACAGCGTTTTCAGCCCGAGTGGAGCGCATTTTGACTGTTTTTTTTAAAAACATCATTGTACATTGAAATTTCTGCTTGCGTATGCTTTAGAAGCAAGAATTAAGAGGACTACATTCATTATTTCAGCTGAAAAATGCTTAGTTTATGATTTATAGTCAACATTAAGGAAATGTTCCGAACAAGCGTTTTCAGCCCGAGTGGAGCACATTTTGACCGTTTTTTAAAAAACATCATTGTACATTGAAATTTCTTTTTGCGTATGCTTTAGAAGCAAGAATTAAGAGGACTACATTCATTATTTCAGCTGAAAAATGCTTAGTTTATGATTTATAGTCAACATTAATGTAATGTCCCAAACAAGCGTTTTCAGCCCGAGTGGAGCACATTTTGACCCTTTTTTTAAAAACATCATTGTACATTGAAATTTCTGCTTGCGTATGCTTTAGAAGCAAGAATTAAGAGGACTACATTCATTATTTCAGCTGAAAAATGCTTAGTTTATGATTTATAGTCAACATTAATGTCATGTCCCAAACAAGCGTTTTCAGCCCGAGTGGAGCACATTTTGACTGTTTTTTTAAAAACATCATTGTACATTGAAATTTCTGCTTGCGTATGCTTTAGAAGCAAGAATTAAGAGGACTACATTCATTATTTCAGCTGAAAAATGCTTAGTTTATGATTTATAGTCAACATTAATGAAATGTTCCAAACAAGCGTTTTCAGCCCGAGTGGAGCACATTTTGACCCTTTTTTTAAAAACATCATTGTACATTGAAATTTCTGCTTGCGTATGCTTTAGAAGCAAGAATTAAGAGGACTACATTCATTATTTCAGCTGAAAAATGCTTAGTTTATGATTTATAGTCAACATTAATGTCATGTCCCAAACAAGCGTTTTCAGCCCGAGTGGAGCACATTTTGACTGTTTTTTTAAAAACATCATTGTACATTGAAATTTCTGCTTGCGTATGCTTTAGAAGCAAGAATTAAGAGGACTACATTCATTATTTCAGCTGAAAAATGCTTAGTTTATGATTTATAGTCAACATTAATGAAATGTTCCAAACAAGCGTTTTCAGCCCGAGTGGAGCACATTTTGACCCTTTTTTTAAAAACATCATTGTACATTGAAATTTCTGCTTGCGTATGCTTTAGAAGCAAGAATTAAGAGGACTACATTCATTATTTCAGCTGAAAAATGCTTAGTTTTTGATTTGTAGTCAACATTAATGAAATGTCCCCAACAGCGTTTTCAGCCCGAGTGGAGCGCATTTTGACTGTTTTTTTTAAAAACATCATTGTACATTGAAATTTCTGCTTGCGTATGCTTTAGAAGCAAGAATTAAGAGGACTACATTCATTATTTCAGCTGAAAAATGCTTAGTTTATGATTTATAGTCAACATTAAGGAAATGTTCCGAACAAGCGTTTTCAGCCCGAGTGGAGCACATTTTGACCGTTTTTTAAAAAACATCATTGTACATTGAAATTTCTGTTTGCGTATGCTTTAGAAGCAAGAATTAAGAGGACTACATTCATTATTTCAGCTGAAAAATGCTTAGTTTATGATTTATAGTCAACATTAATGTAATGTCCCAAACAAGCGTTTTCAGCCCGAGTGGAGCACATTTTGACTGTTTTTTTAAAAACATCATTGTACATTGAAATTTCTGCTTGCGTATGCTTTAGAAGCAAGAATTAAGAGCACTACATTCATTATTTCAGCTGAAAAATGCTTAGTTTATGATTTATAGTCAACATTAATGAAATGTCCCCAACAGCGTTTTCAGCCCGAGTGGAGCACATTTTGACTGTTTTTTTAAAAACATCATTGTACATTGAAATTTCTGCTTGCGAATGCTTTAGAAGCAAGAATTAAGAGGACTACATTCATTATTTCAGCTGAAAAATGCTTAGTTTTTGATTTGTAGTCAACATTAATGAAATGTCCCCAACAGCGTTTTCAGCCCGAGTGGAGCACATTTTGACTGTTTTTTTTAAAAACATCATTGTACATTGAAATTTCTGCTTGCGTATGCTTTAGAAGCAAGAATTAAGAGGACTACTTTCATTATTTCAGCTGAAAAATGCTTAGTTTTTGATTTGTAGTCAACATTAATGAAATGTCCCCAACAGCGTTTTCAGCCCGAGTGGAGCGCATTTTGACTGTTTTTTTTAAAAACATCATTGTACATTGAAATTTCTGCTTGCGTATGCTTTAGAAGCAAGAATTAAGAGGACTACATTCATTATTTCAGCTGAAAAATGCTTAGTTTATGATTTATAGTCAACATTAAGGAAATGTTCCGAACAAGCGTTTTCAGCCCGAGTGGAGCACATTTTGACCCTTTTTTTAAAAACATCATTGTACATTGAAATTTCTGCTTGCGTATGCTTTAGAAGCAAGAATTAAGAGGACTACATTCATTATTTCAGCTGAAAAATGCTTAGTTTTTGATTTGTAGTCAACATTAATGAAATGTCCCCAACAGCGTTTTCAGCCCGAGTGGAGCGCATTTTGACTGTTTTTTTTAAAAACATCATTGTACATTGAAATTTCTGCTTGCGTATGCTTTAGAAGCAAGAATTAAGAGGACTACATTCATTATTTCAGCTGAAAAATGCTTAGTTTATGATTTATAGTCAACATTAAGGAAATGTTCCGAACAAGCGTTTTCAGCCCGAGTGGAGCACATTTTGACCGTTTTTTAAAAAACATCATTGTACATTGAAATTTCTGTTTGCGTATGCTTTAGAAGCAAGAATTAAGAGGACTACATTCATTATTTCAGCTGAAAAATGCTTAGTTTATGATTTATAGTCAACATTAATGTAATGTCCCAAACAAGCGTTTTCAGCCCGAGTGGAGCACATTTTGACTGTTTTTTTAAAAACATCATTGTACATTGAAATTTCTGCTTGCGTATGCTTTAGAAGCAAGAATTAAGAGCACTACATTCATTATTTCAGCTGAAAAATGCTTAGTTTATGATTTATAGTCAACATTAATGAAATGTCCCCAACAGCGTTTTCAGCCCGAGTGGAGCACATTTTGACTGTTTTTTTAAAAACATCATTGTACATTGAAATTTCTGCTTGCGAATGCTTTAGAAGCAAGAATTAAGAGGACTACATTCATTATTTCAGCTGAAAAATGCTTAGTTTTTGATTTGTAGTCAACATTAATGAAATGTCCCCAACAGCGTTTTCAGCCCGAGTGGAGCACATTTTGACTGTTTTTTTTAAAAACATCATTGTACATTGAAATTTCTGCTTGCGTATGCTTTAGAAGCAAGAATTAAGAGGACTACTTTCATTATTTCAGCTGAAAAATGCTTAGTTTTTGATTTGTAGTCAACATTAATGAAATGTCCCCAACAGCGTTTTCAGCCCGAGTGGAGCGCATTTTGACTGTTTTTTTTAAAAACATCATTGTACATTGAAATTTCTGCTTGCGTATGCTTTAGAAGCAAGAATTAAGAGGACTACATTCATTATTTCAGCTGAAAAATGCTTAGTTTATGATTTATAGTCAACATTAAGGAAATGTTCCGAACAAGCGTTTTCAGCCCGAGTGGAGCACATTTTGACCGTTTTTTAAAAAACATCATTGTACATTGAAATTTCTTTTTGCGTATGCTTTAGAAGCAAGAATTAAGAGGACTACATTCATTATTTCAGCTGAAAAATGCTTAGTTTATGATTTATAGTTAACATTAATGTAATGTCCCAAACAAGCGTTTTCAGCCCGAGTGGAGCACATTTTGACTGTTTTTTTAAAAACATCATTGTACATTGAAATTTCTGCTTGCGTATGCTTTAGAAGCAAGAATTAAGAGGACTACATTCATTATTTCAGCTGAAAAATGCTTAGTTTATGATTTATAGTCAACATTAATGTCATGTCCCAAACAAGCGTTTTCAGCCCGAGTGGAGCACATTTTGACTGTTTTTTTAAAAACATCATTGTACATTGAAATTTCTGCTTGCGTATGCTTTAGAAGCAAGAATTAAGAGGACTACATTCATTATTTCAGCTGAAAAATGCTTAGTTTATGATTTATAGTCAACATTAATGAAATGTTCCAAACAAGCGTTTTCAGCCCGAGTGGAGCACATTTTGACCCTTTTTTTAAAAACATCATTGTACATTGAAATTTCTGCTTGCGTATGCTTTAGAAGCAAGAATTAAGAGGACTACATTCATTATTTCAGCTGAAAAATGCTTAGTTTTTGATTTGTAGTCAACATTAATGAAATGTCCCCAACAGCGTTTTCAGCCCGAGTGGAGCGCATTTTGACTGTTTTTTTTAAAAACATCATTGTACATTGAAATTTCTGCTTGCGTATGCTGTAGAAGCAAGAATTAAGAGGACTACATTCATTATTTCAGCTGAAAAATGCTTAGTTTATGATTTATAGTCAACATTAATGTCATGTCCCAAACAAGCGTTTTCAGCCCGAGTGGAGCACATTTTGACTGTTTTTTTAAAAACATCATTGTTCATTGAAATTTCTGCTTGCGTATGCTTTAGAAGCAAGAATTAAGAGGACTACATTCATTATTTCAGCTGAAAAATGCTTAGTTTATGATTTATAGTCAACATTAATGAAATGTTCCAAACAAGCGTTTTCAGCCCGAGTGGAGCACATTTTGACCCTTTTTTTAAAAACATCATTGTACATTGAAATTTCTGCTTGCGTATGCTTTAGAAGCAAGAATTAAGAGGACTACATTCATTATTTCAGCTGAAAAATGCTTAGTTTTTGATTTGTAGTCAACATTAATGAAATGTCCCCAACAGCGTTTTCAGCCCGAGTGGAGCGCATTTTGACTGTTTTTTTTAAAAACATCATTGTACATTGAAATTTCTGCTTGCGTATGCTTTAGAAGCAAGAATTAAGAGGACTACATTCATTATTTCAGCTGAAAAATGCTTAGTTTATGATTTATAGTCAACATTAAGGAAATGTTCCGAACAAGCGTTTTCAGCCCGAGTGGAGCACATTTTGACCGTTTTTTAAAAAACATCATTGTACATTGAAATTTCTGTTTGCGTATGCTTTAGAAGCAAGAATTAAGAGGACTACATTCATTATTTCAGCTGAAAAATGCTTA
Organism: Hippichthys cyanospilos; assembly: GCF_059441005.1. Classification (NCBI taxonomy): domain Eukaryota; kingdom Metazoa; phylum Chordata; class Actinopteri; order Syngnathiformes; family Syngnathidae; genus Hippichthys; species Hippichthys cyanospilos. The sequence continues at coordinate 476,348 of NW_028283380.1, forward strand.
GTTTATGATTTATAGTCAACATTAATGTAATGTCCCAAACAAGCGTTTTCAGCCCGAGTGGAGCACATTTTGACTGTTTTTTTAAAAACATCATTGTACATTGAAATTTCTGCTTGCGTATGCTTTAGAAGCAAGAATTAAGAGGACTACATTCATTATTTCAGCTGAAAAATGCTTAGTTTATGATTTATAGTCAACATTAATGAAATGTCCCCAACAGCGTTTTCAGCCCGAGTGGAGCACATTTTGACTGTTTTTTTAAAAACATCATTGTACATTGAAATTTCTGCTTGCGAATGCTTTAGAAGCAAGAATTAAGAGGACTACATTCATTATTTCAGCTGAAAAATGCTTAGTTTTTGATTTGTAGTCAACATTAATGAAATGTCCCCAACAGCGTTTTCAGCCCGAGTGGAGCACATTTTGACTGTTTTTTTTATAAAACATCATTGTACATTGAAATTTCTGCTTGCGTATGCTTTAGAAGCAAGAATTAAGAGGACTACTTTCATTATTTCAGCTGAAAAATGCTTAGTTTTTGATTTGTAGTCAACATTAATGAAATGTCCCCAACAGCGTTTTCAGCCCGAGTGGAGCGCATTTTGACTGTTTTTTTTAAAAACATCATTGTACATTGAAATTTCTGCTTGCGTATGCTTTAGAAGCAAGAATTAAGAGGACTACATTCATTATTTCAGCTGAAAAATGCTTAGTTTATGATTTATAGTCAACATTAAGGAAATGTTCCGAACAAGCGTTTTCAGCCCGAGTGGAGCACATTTTGACCGTTTTTTAAAAAACATCATTGTACATTGAAATTTCTTTTTGCGTATGCTTTAGAAGCAAGAATTAAGAGGACTACATTCATTATTTCAGCTGAAAAATGCTTAGTTTATGATTTATAGTTAACATTAATGTAATGTCCCAAACAAGCGTTTTCAGCCCGAGTGGAGCACATTTTGACTGTTTTTTTAAAAACATCATTGTACATTGAAATTTCTGCTTGCGTATGCTTTAGAAGCAAGAATTAAGAGGACTACATTCATTATTTCAGCTGAAAAATGCTTAGTTTATGATTTATAGTCAACATTAATGTCATGTCCCAAACAAGCGTTTTCAGCCCGATTGGAGCACATTTTGACTGTTTTTTTAAAAACATCATTGTACATTGAAATTTCTGCTTGCGTATGCTTTAGAAGCAAGAATTAAGAGGACTACATTCATTATTTCAGCTGAAAAATGCTTAGTTTATGATTTATAGTCAACATTAATGAAATGTTCCAAACAAGCGTTTTCAGCCCGAGTGGAGCACATTTTGACCCTTTTTTTAAAAACATCATTGTACATTGAAATTTTTGCTTGCGTATGCTTTAGAAGCAAGAATTAAGAGGACTACATTCATTATTTCAGCTGAAAAATGCTTAGTTTTTGATTTGTAGTCAACATTATTGAAATGTCCCCAACAGCGTTTTCAGCCCGAGTGGAGCGCATTTTGACTGTTTTTTTTAAAAACATCATTGTACATTGAAATTTCTGCTTGCGTATGCTTTAGAAGCAAGAATTAAGAGGACTACATTCATTATTTCAGCTGAAAAATGCTTAGTTTATGATTTATAGTCAACATTAATGAAATGTTCCAAACAAGCGTTTTCAGCCCGAGTGGAGCACATTTTGACCCTTTTTTTAAAAACATCATTGTACATTGAAATTTCTGCTTGCGTATGCTTTAGAAGCAAGAATTAAGAGGACTACATTCATTATTTCAGCTAAAAAATGCTTAGTTTATGATTTGTAGTCAACATTAATGAAATGTCCCCAACAGCGTTTTCAGCCCGAGTGGAGCACATTTTGACTGTTTTTTTAAAAACATCATTGTACATTGAAATTTCTGCTTGCGTATGCTTTAGAAGCAAGAATTAAGAGGACTACATTCATTATTTCAGCTGAAAAATGCTTAGTTTATGATTTATAGTCAACATTAATGAAATGTTCCAAACAAGCGTTTTCAGCCCGAGTGGAGCACATTTTGACCCTTTTTTTAAAAACATCATTGTACATTGAAATTTCTGCTTGCGTATGCTTTAGAAGCAAGAATTAAGAGGACTACATTCATTATTTCAGCTGAAAAATGCTTAGTTTTTGATTTGTAGTCAACATTAATGAAATGTCCCCAACAGCGTTTTCAGCCCGAGTGGAGCGCATTTTGACTGTTTTTTTTAAAAACATCATTGTACATTGAAATTTCTGCTTGCGTATGCTTTAGAAGCAAGAATTAAGAGGACTACATTCATTATTTCAGCTGAAAAATGCTTAGTTTATGATTTATAGTCAACATTAAGGAAATGTTCCGAACAAGCGTTTTCAGCCCGAGTGGAGCACATTTTGACCGTTTTTTAAAAAACATCATTGTACATTGAAATTTCTGTTTGCGTATGCTTTAGAAGCAAGAATTAAGAGGACTACATTCATTATTTCAGCTGAAAAATGCTTAGTTTATGATTTATAGTCAACATTAATGTAATGTCCCAAACAAGCGTTTTCAGCCCGAGTGGAGCACATTTTGACTGTTTTTTTAAAAACATCATTGTACATTGAAATTTCTGCTTGCGTATGCTTTAGAAGCAAGAATTAAGAGGACTACATTCATTATTTCAGCTGAAAAATGCTTAGTTTATGATTTATAGTCAACATTAATGAAATGTCCCCAACAGCGTTTTCAGCCCGAGTGGAGCACATTTTGACTGTTTTTTTAAAAACATCATTGTACATTGAAATTTCTGCTTGCGTATGCTTTAGAAGCAAGAATTAAGAGGACTACATTCATTATTTCAGCTGAAAAATGCTTAGTTTATGATTTATAGTCAACATTAATGTCATGTCCCAAACAAGCGTTTTCAGCCCGAGTGGAGCACATTTTGACTGCTTTTTTAAAAACATCATTGTACATTGAAATTTCTGCTTGCGTATGCTTTAGAAGCAAGAATTAAGAGGACTACATTCATTATTTCAGCTGAAAAATGTTTAGTTTATGATTTATAGTCAACATTAATGTAATGTCCCAAACAAGCGTTTTCAGCCCGAGTGGAGCACATTTTGACCCTTTTTTTAAAAACATCATTGTACATTGAAATTTCTGCTTGCGAATGCTTTAGAAGCAAGAATTAAGAGGACTACATTCATTATTTCAGCTGAAAAATGCTTAGTTTTTGATTTGTAGTCAACATTAATGAAATGTCCCCAACAGCGTTTTCAGCCCGAGTGGAGCACATTTTGACTGTTTTTTTTAAAAACATCATTGTACATTGAAATTTCTGCTTGCGTATGCTTTAGAAGCAAGAATTAAGAGGACTACATTCATTATTTCAGCTGAAAAATGCTTAGTTTATGATTTATAGTCAACATTAAGGAAATGTTCCGAACAAGCGTTTTCAGCCCGAGTGGAGCACATTTTGACCGTTTTTTAAAAAACATCATTGTACATTGAAATTTCTGTTTGCGTATGCTTTAGAAGCAAGAATTAAGAGGACTACATTCATTATTTCAGCTGAAAAATGCTTAGTTTATGATTTATAGTCAACATTAATGTAATGTCCCAAACAAGCATTTTCAGCCCGAGTGGAGCACATTTTGACTGTTTTTTTAAAAACATCATTGTACATTGAAATTTCTGCTTGCGTATGCTTTAGAAGCAAGAATTAAGAGGACTACATTCATTATTTCAGCTGAAAAATGCTTAGTTTATGATTTATAGTCAACATTAATGAAATGTCCCCAACAGCGTTTTCAGCCCGAGTGGAGCACATTTTGACTGTTTTTTTAAAAACATCATTGTACATTGAAATTTCTGCTTGCGAATGCTTTAGAAGCAAGAATTAAGAGGACTACATTCATTATTTCAGCTGAAAAATGCTTAGTTTATGATTTATAGTCAACATTAAGGAAATGTTCCGAACAAGCGTTTTCAGCCCGAGTGGAGCACATTTTGACCCTTTTTTTAAAAACATCATTGTACATTGAAATTTCTGCTTGCGTATGCTTTAGAAGCAAGAATTAAGAGGACTACATTCATTATTTCAGCTGAAAAATGCTTAGTTTTTGATTTGTAGTCAACATTAATGAAATGTCCCCAACAGCGTTTTCAGCCCGAGTGGAGCGCATTTTGACTGTTTTTTTTAAAAACATCATTGTACATTGAAATTTCTGTTTGCGTATGCTTTAGAAGCAAGAATTAAGAGGACTACATTCATTATTTCAGCTGAAAAATGCTTAGTTTATGATTTATAGTCAACATTAAGGAAATGTTCCGAACAAGCGTTTTCAGCCCGAGTGGAGCACATTTTGACCCTTTTTTTAAAAACATCATTGTACATTGAAATTTCTGCTTGCGTATGCTTTAGAAGCAAGTATTAAGAGGACTACATTCATTATTTCAGCTGAAAAATGCTTAGTTTATGATTTATAGTCAACATTAATGAAATGTCCCCAACAGCGTTTTCAGCCCGAGTGGAGCACATTTTGACTGTTTTTTTTAAAAACATCATTGTACATTGAAATTTCACTGAAATTTCATTACATTAATGTTGACTATAAATCATAAACTAAGCATTTTTCAGCTGAAATAATGAATGTAGTCCTCTTAATTCTTGCTTCTAAAGCATACGCAAACAGAAATTTCAATGTACAATGATGTTTTTTAAAAAACGGTCAAAATGTGCTCCACTCGGGCTGAAAACGCTTGTTCGGAACATTTCCTTAATGTTGACTATAAATCATAAACTAAGCATTTTTCAGCTGAAATAATGAATGTAGTCCTCTTAATTCTTGCTTCTAAAGCATACGCAAGCAGAAATTTCAATGTACAATGATGTTTTTAAAAAAAACAGTCAAAATGTGCTCCACTCGGGCTGAAAACGCTGTTGGGGACATTTCATTAATGTTGACTACAAATCAAAAACTAAGCATTTTTCAGCTGAAATAATGAATGTAGTCCTCTTAATTCTTGCTTCTAAAGCATTCGCAAGCAGAAATTTCAATGTACAATGATGTTTTTAAAAAAACAGTCAAAATGTGCTCCACTCGGGCTGAAAACGCTGTTGGGGACATTTCATTAATGTTGACTATAAATCATAAACTAAGCATTTTTCAGCTGAAATAATGAATGTAGTCCTCTTAATTCTTGCTTCTAAAGCATACGCAAGCAGAAATTTCAATGTACAATGATGTTTTTAAAAAAACAGTCAAAATGTGCTCCACTCGGGCTGAAAATGCTTGTTTGGGACATTACATTAATGTTGACTATAAATCATAAACTAAGCATTTTTCAGCTGAAATAATGAATGTAGTCCTCTTAATTCTTGCTTCTAAAGCATACGCAAGCAGAAATTTCAATGTACAATGATGTTTTTAAAAAAACAGTCAAAATGTGCTCCACTCGGGCTGAAAACGCTTGTTTGGAACATTTCATTAATGTTGACTATAAATCAAAAACTAAGCATTTTTCAGCTGAAATATTGAATGTAGTCCTCTTACTTCTTGCTTCTAAAGCATACGCAAGCAGAAATTTCAATGTACAATGATGTTTTTAAAAAAACAGTCAAAATGTGCTCCACTCGGGCTGAAAACGCTGTTGGGGACATTTCATTAATGTTGACTATAAATCAAAAACTAAGCATTTTTCAGCTGAAATAATGAATGTAGTCCTCTTAATTCTTGCTTCTAAAGCATACGCAAGCAGAAATTTCAATGTACAATGATGTTTTTAAAAAAACAGTCAAAATGTGCTCCACTCGGGCTGAAAACGCTTGTTTGGAACATTTCATTAATGTTGACTATAATTCATAAACTAAGCATTTTTCAGCTGAAATAATGAATGTAGTCCTCTTAATTCTTGCTTCTAAAGCATACGCAAGCAGAAATTTCAATGTACAATGATGTTTTTAAAAAAACAGTCAAAATGTGCTCCACTCGGGCTGAAAACGCTTGTTTGGGACATGACATTAATGTTCACTATAAATCATAAACTAAGCATTTTTCAGCTGAAATAATGAATGTAGTCCTCTTAATTCTTGCTTCTAAAGCATACGCAAGCAGAAATTTCAATGTACAATGATGTTTTTAAAAAAAGGGTCAAAATGTGCTCCACTCGGGCTGAAAACGCTAGTTTGGAACATTTCATTAATGTTGACTATAAATCATAAACTAAGCATTTTTCAGCTGAAATAATGAATGTAGTCCTCTTAATTCTTGCTTCTAAAGCATACGCAAACAGAAATTTCAATGTACAATGATGTTTTTAAAAAAACAGTCAAAATGTGCTCCACTCGGGCTGAAAACGCTTGTTTGGGACATGACATTAATGTTGACTATAAATCATAAACTAAGCATTTTTCAGCTGAAATAATGAATGTAGTCCTCTTAATTCTTGCTTCTAAAGCATACGCAAGCAGAAATTTCAATGTACAATGATGTTTTTAAAAAAACGGTCAAAATGTGCTCCACTCGGGCTGAAAACGCTTGTTTGGAACATTTCATTAATGTTGACTATAAATCATAAACTAAGCATTTTTCAGCTGAAATAATGAATGTAGTCCTCTTAATTCTTGCTTCTAAAGCATACGCAAGCAGAAATTTCAATGTACAATGATGTTTTTAAAAAAACAGTCAAAATGTGCTCCACTCGGGCTGAAAACGCTTGTTTGGGACATTACATTAATGTTGACTATAAATCATAAACTAAACATTTTTCAGCTGAAATAATGAATGTAGTCCTCTTAATTATTGCTTCTAAAGCATACGCAAACAGAAATTTCAATGTACAATGATGTTTTTAAAAAAACGGTCAAAATGTGCTCCACTCGGGCTGAAAACGCTTGTTTGGGACATTACATTAATGTTGACTATAAATCATAAACTAAGCATTTTTCAGCTGAAATAATGAATGTAGTCCTCTTAATTCTTGCTTCTAAAGCATACACAAACAGAAATTTCAATGTACAATGATGTTTTTAAAAAAACGGTCAAAATGTGCTCCACTCGGGCTGAAAACGCTTGTTTGGAACATTTCATTAATGTTGACTATAAATCATAAACTAAGCATTTTTCAGCTGAAATAATGAATGTAGTCCTCTTAATTCTTGCTTCTAAAGCATACGCAAGCAGAAATTTCAATGTACAATGATGTTTTTAAAAAAACAGTCAAAATGTGCTCCACTCGGGCTGAAAACGCTTGTTTGGGACATTACATTAATGTTGACTATAAATCATAAACTAAGCATTTTTCAGCTGAAATAATGAATGTAGTCCTCTTAATTCTTGCTTCTAAAGCATACGCAAACAGAAATTTCAATGTACAATGATGTTTTTTAAAAAACGGTCAAAATGTGCTCCACTCGGGCTGAAAACGCTTGTTCGGAACATTTCCTGAATGTTGACTATAAATCATAAACTAAGCATTTTTCAGCTGAAATAATGAATGTAGTCCTCTTAATTCTTGCTTCTAAAGCATACGCAAGCAGAAATTTCAATGTACAATGATGTTTTTAAAAAAAACAGTCAAAATGCGCTCCACTCGGGCTGAAAACGCTGTTGGGGACATTTCATTAATGTTGACTACAAATCAAAAACTAAGCATTTTTTAGCTGAAATAATGAATGTAGTCCTCTTAATTCTTGCTTCTAAAGCATACGCAAGCAGAAATTTCAATGTACAATGATGTTTTTAAAAAAAGGGTCAAAATGTGCTCCACTCGGGCTGAAAACGCTTGTTTGGAACATTTCCTTAATGTTGACTATAAATCATAAACTAAGCATTTTTCAGCTGAAATAATGAATGTAGTCCTCTTAATTCTTGCTTCTAAAGCATACGCAAGCAGAAATTTCAATGTACAATGATGTTTTTAAAAAAAACAGTCAAAATGCGCTCCACTCGGGCTGAAAACGCTGTTGGGGACATTTCATTAATGTTGACTACAAATCAAAAACTAAGCATTTTTCAGCTGAAATAATGAAAGTAGTCCTCTTAATTCTTGCTTCTAAAGCATACGCAAGCAGAAATTTCAATGTACAATGATGTTTTTAAAAAAACGGTCAAAATGTGCTCCACTCGGGCTGAAAACGCTTGTTTAGGACATTACATTAATGTTGACTATAAATCATAAACTAAGCATTTTTCAGCTGAAATAATGAATGTAGTCCTCTTAATTCTTGCTTCTAAAGCATACACAAACAGAAATTTCAATGTACAATGATGTTTTTAAAAAAACGGTCAAAATGTGCTCCACTCGGGCTGAAAACGCTTGTTTGGAACATTTCATTAATGTTGACTATAAATCATAAACTAAGCATTTTTCAGCTGAAATAATGAATGTAGTCCTCTTAATTCTTGCTTCTAAAGCATACGCAAGCAGAAATTTCAATGTACAATGATGTTTTTAAAAAAAACAGTCAAAATGTGCTCCACTCGGGCTGAAAACGCTGTTGGGGACATTTCATTAATGTTGACTATAAATCATAAACTAAGCATTTTTCAGCTGAAATAATGAATGTAGTCCTCTTAATTCTTGCTTCTAAAGCATACGCAAGCAGAAATTTCAATGTACAATGATGTTTTTAAAAAAACGGTCAAAATGTGCTCCACTCGGGCTGAAAACGCTTGTTCGGAACATTTCCTTAATGTTGACTATAAATCATAAACTAAGCATTTTTCAGCTGAAATAATGAATGTAGTCCTCTTAATTCTTGCTTCTAAAGCATACGCAAGCAGAAATTTCAATGTACAATGATGTTTTTAAAAAAAACAGTCAAAATGTGCTCCACTCGGGCTGAAAACGCTGTTGGGGACATTTCATTAATGTTGACTACAAATCAAAAACTAAGCATTTTTCAGCTGAAATAATGAATGTAGTCCTCTTAATTCTTGCTTCTAAAGCATTCGCAAGCAGAAATTTCAATGTACAATGATGTTTTTAAAAAAACAGTCAAAATGTGCTCCACTCGGGCTGAAAACGCTGTTGGGGACATTTCATTAATGTTGACTATAAATCATAAACTAAGCATTTTTCAGCTGAAATAATGAATGTAGTCCTCTTAATTCTTGCTTCTAAAGCATACGCAAGCAGAAATTTCAATGTACAATGATGTTTTTAAAAAAACAGTCAAAATGTGCTCCACTCGGGCTGAAAATGCTTGTTTGGGACATTACATTAATGTTGACTATAAATCATAAACTAAGCATTTTTCAGCTGAAATAATGAATGCAGTCCTCTTAATTCTTGCTTCTAAAGCATACGCAAACAGAAATTTCAATGTACAATGATGTTTTTTAAAAAACGGTCAAAATGTGCTCCACTCGGGCTGAAAACGCTTGTTCGGAACATTTCCTTAATGTTGACTATAAATCATAAACTAAGCATTTTTCAGCTGAAATAATGAATGTAGTCCTCTTAATTCTTGCTTCTAAAGCATACGCAAGCAGAAATTTCAATGTACAATGATGTTTTTAAAAAAAACAGTCAAAATGCGCTCCACTCGGGCTGAAAACGCTGTTGGGGACATTTCAATAATGTTGACTACAAATCAAAAACTAAGCATTTTTCAGCTGAAATAATGAATGTAGTCCTCTTAATTCTTGCTTCTAAAGCATACGCAAGCAAAAATTTCAATGTACAATGATGTTTTTAAAAAAAGGGTCAAAATGTGCTCCACTCGGGCTGAAAACGCTTGTTTGGAACATTTCATTAATGTTGACTATAAATCATAAACTAAGCATTTTTCAGCTGAAATAATGAATGTAGTCCTCTTAATTCTTGCTTCTAAAGCATACGCAAGCAGAAATTTCAATGTACAATGATGTTTTTAAAAAAACAGTCAAAATGTGCTCCAATCGGGCTGAAAACGCTTGTTTGGGACATGACATTAATGTTGACTATAAATCATAAACTAAGCATTTTTCAGCTGAAATAATGAATGTAGTCCTCTTAATTCTTGCTTCTAAAGCATACGCAAGCAGAAATTTCAATGTACAATGATGTTTTTAAAAAAACAGTCAAAATGTGCTCCACTCGGGCTGAAAACGCTTGTTTGGGACATTACATTAATGTTAACTATAAATCATAAACTAAGCATTTTTCAGCTGAAATAATGAATGTAGTCCTCTTAATTCTTGCTTCTAAAGCATACGCAAAAAGAAATTTCAATGTACAATGATGTTTTTTAAAAAACGGTCAAAATGTGCTCCACTCGGGCTGAAAACGCTTGTTCGGAACATTTCCTTAATGTTGACTATAAATCATAAACTAAGCATTTTTCAGCTGAAATAATGAATGTAGTCCTCTTAATTCTTGCTTCTAAAGCATACGCAAGCAGAAATTTCAATGTACAATGATGTTTTTAAAAAAAACAGTCAAAATGCGCTCCACTCGGGCTGAAAACGCTGTTGGGGACATTTCATTAATGTTGACTACAAATCAAAAACTAAGCATTTTTCAGCTGAAATAATGAAAGTAGTCCTCTTAATTCTTGCTTCTAAAGCATACGCAAGCAGAAATTTCAATGTACAATGATGTTTTATAAAAAAAACAGTCAAAATGTGCTCCACTCGGGCTGAAAACGCTGTTGGGGACATTTCATTAATGTTGACTACAAATCAAAAACTAAGCATTTTTCAGCTGAAATAATGAATGTAGTCCTCTTAATTCTTGCTTCTAAAGCATTCGCAAGCAGAAATTTCAATGTACAATGATGTTTTTAAAAAAACAGTCAAAATGTGCTCCACTCGGGCTGAAAACGCTGTTGGGGACATTTCATTAATGTTGACTATAAATCATAAACTAAGCATTTTTCAGCTGAAATAATGAATGTAGTCCTCTTAATTCTTGCTTCTAAAGCATACGCAAGCAGAAATTTCAATGTACAATGATGTTTTTAAAAAAACAGTCAAAATGTGCTCCACTCGGGCTGAAAACGCTTGTTTGGGACATTACATTAATGTTGACTATAAATCATAAACTAAGCATTTTTCAGCTGAAATAATGAATGTAGTCCTCTTAATTCTTGCTTCTAAAGCATACGCAAACAGAAATTTCAATGTACAATGATGTTTTTTAAAAAACGGTCAAAATGTGCTCCACTCGGGCTGAAAACGCTTGTTCGGAACATTTCCTTAATGTTGACTATAAATCATAAACTAAGCATTTTTCAGCTGAAATAATGAATGTAGTCCTCTTAATTCTTGCTTCTAAAGCATACGCAAGCAGAAATTTCAATGTACAATGATGTTTTTAAAAAAAACAGTCAAAATGCGCTCCACTCGGGCTGAAAACGCTGTTGGGGACATTTCATTAATGTTGACTACAAATCAAAAACTAAGCATTTTTCAGCTGAAATAATGAATGTAGTCCTCTTAATTCTTGCTTCTAAAGCATACGCAAGCAGAAATTTCAATGTACAATGATGTTTTTAAAAAAAGGGTCAAAATGTGCTCCACTCGGGCTGAAAACGCTTGTTTGGAACATTTCATTAATGTTGACTATAAATCATAAACTAAGCATTTTTCAGCTGAAATAATGAATGTAGTCCTCTTAATTCTTGCTTCTAAAGCATACGCAAGCAGAAATTTCAATGAACAATGATGTTTTTAAAAAAACAGTCAAAATGTGCTCCACTCGGGCTGAAAACGCTTGTTTGGGACATGACATTAATGTTGACTATAAATCATAAACTAAGCATTTTTCAGCTGAAATAATGAATGTAGTCCTCTTAATTCTTGCTTCTACAGCATACGCAAGCAGAAATTTCAATGTACAATGATGTTTTTAAAAAAAACAGTCAAAATGCGCTCCACTCGGGCTGAAAACGCTGTTGGGGACATTTCATTAATGTTGACTACAAATCAAAAACTAAGCATTTTTCAGCTGAAATAATGAATGTAGTCCTCTTAATTCTTGCTTCTAAAGCATACGCAAGCAGAAATTTCAATGTACAATGATGTTTTTAAAAAAAGGGTCAAAATGTGCTCCACTCGGGCTGAAAACGCTTGTTTGGAACATTTCATTAATGTTGACTATAAATCATAAACTAAGCATTTTTCAGCTGAAATAATGAATGTAGTCCTCTTAATTCTTGCTTCTAAAGCATACGCAAGCAGAAATTTCAATGTACAATGATGTTTTTAAAAAAACAGTCAAAATGTGCTCCACTCGGGCTGAAAACGCTTGTTTGGGACATGACATTAATGTTGACTATAAATCATAAACTAAGCATTTTTCAGCTGAAATAATGAATGTAGTCCTCTTAATTCTTGCTTCTAAAGCATACGCAAGCAGAAATTTCAATGTACAATGATGTTTTTAAAAAAACAGTCAAAATGTGCTCCACTCGGGCTGAAAACGCTTGTTTGGGACATTACATTAATGTTGACTATAAATCATAAACTAAGCATTTTTCAGCTGAAATAATGAATGTAGTCCTCTTAATTCTTGCTTCTAAAGCATACGCAAACAGAAATTTCAATGTACAATGATGTTTTTTAAAAAACGGTCAAAATGTGCTCCACTCGGGCTGAAAACGCTTGTTCGGAACATTTCCTTAATGTTGACTATAAATCATAAACTAAGCATTTTTCAGCTGAAATAATGAATGTAGTCCTCTTAATTCTTGCTTCTAAAGCATACGCAAGCAGAAATTTCAATGTACAATGATGTTTTTAAAAAAAACAGTCAAAATGCGCTCCACTCGGGCTGAAAACGCTGTTGGGGACATTTCATTAATGTTGACTACAAATCAAAAACTAAGCATTTTTCAGCTGAAATAATGAATGTAGTCCTCTTAATTCTTGCTTCTAAAGCATACGCAAGCAGAAATTTCAATGTACAATGATGTTTTTAAAAAAAGGGTCAAAATGTGCTCCACTCGGGCTGAAAACGCTTGTTTGGAACATTTCATTAATGTTGACTATAAATCATAAACTAAGCATTTTTCAGCTGAAATAATGAATGTAGTCCTCTTAATTCTTGCTTCTAAAGCATACGCAAGCAGAAATTTCAATGTACAATGATGTTTTTAAAAAAACAGTCAAAATGTGCTCCACTCGGGCTGAAAACGCTTGTTTGGAACATTTCATTAATGTTGACTATAAATCAAAAACTAAGCATTTTTCAGCTGAAATAATGAATGTAGTCCTCTTACTTCTTGCTTCTAAAGCATACGCAAGCAGAAATTTCAATGTACAATGATGTTTTTAAAAAAACAGTCAAAATGTGCTCCACTCGGGCTGAAAACGCTGTTGGGGACATTTCATTAATGTTGACTATAAATCAAAAACTAAGCATTTTTCAGCTGAAATAATGAATGTAGTCCTCTTAATTCTTGCTTCTAAAGCATACGCAAGCAGAAATTTCAATGTACAATGATGTTTTTAAAAAAACAGTCAAAATGTGCTCCACTCGGGCTGAAAACGCTTGTTTGGAACATTTCATTAATGTTGACTATAATTCATAAACTAAGCATTTTTCAGCTGAAATAATGAATGTAGTCCTCTTAATTCTTGCTTCTAAAGCATACGCAAGCAGAAATTTCAATGTACAATGATGTTTTTAAAAAAAACAGTCAAAATGTGCTCCACTCGGGCTGAAAACGCTGTTGGGGACATTTCATTAATGTTGACTATAAATCATAAACTAAGCATTTTTCAGCTGAAATAATGAATGTAGTCCTCTTAATTCTTGCTTCTAAAGCATACGCAAGCAGAAATTTCAATGTACAATGATGTTTTTAAAAAAACGGTCAAAATGTGCTCCACTCGGGCTGAAAACGCTTGTTCGGAACATTTCCTTAATGTTGACTATAAATCATAAACTAAGCATTTTTCAGCTGAAATAATGAATGTAGTCCTCTTAATTCTTGCTTCTAAAGCATACGCAAGCAGAAATTTCAATGTACAATGATGTTTTTAAAAAAAACGGTCAAAATGTGCTCCACTCGGGCTGAAAACGCTTGTTCGGAACATTTCCTTAATGTTGACTATAAATCATAAACTAAGCATTTTTCAGCTGAAATAATGAATGTAGTCCTCTTAATTCTTGCTTCTAAAGCATACGCAAGCAGAAATTTCAATGTACAATGATGTTTTTAAAAAAAACAGTCAAAATGCGCTCCACTCGGGCTGAAAACGCTGTTGGGGACATTTCATTAATGTTGACTACAAATCAAAAACTAAGCATTTTTCAGCTGAAATAATGAATGTAGTCCTCTTAATTCTTGCTTCTAAAGCATACGCAAGCAGAAATTTCAATGTACAATGATGTTTTTAAAAAAAGGGTCAAAATGTGCTCCACTCGGGCTGAAAACGCTTGTTTGGAACATTTCATTAATGTTGACTATAAATCATAAACTAAGCATTTTTCAGCTGAAATAATGAATGTAGTCCTCTTAATTCTTGCTTCTAAAGCATACGCAAGCAGAAATTTCAATGTACAATGATGTTTTTAAAAAAACAGTCAAAATGTGCTCCACTCGGGCTGAAAACGCTTGTTTGGGACATGACATTAATGTTGACTATAAATCATAAACTAAGCATTTTTCAGCTGAAATAATGAATGTAGTCCTCTTAATTCTTGCTTCTAAAGCATACGCAAGCAGAAATTTCAATGTACAATGATGTTTTTAAAAAAACAGTCAAAATGTGCTCCACTCGGGCTGAAAACGCTTGTTTGGGACATTACATTAATGTTGACTATAAATCATAAACTAAGCATTTTTCAGCTGAAATAATGAATGTAGTCCTCTTACTTCTTGCTTCTAAAGCATACGCAAGCAGAAATTTCAATGTACAATGATGTTTTTAAAAAAACAGTCAAAATGTGCTCCACTCGGGCTGAAAACGCTGTTGGGGACATTTCATTAATGTTGACTATAAATCAAAAACTAAGCATTTTTCAGCTGAAATAATGAATGTAGTCCTCTTAATTCTTGCTTCTAAAGCATACGCAAGCAGAAATTTCAATGTACAATGATGTTTTTAAAAAAAACAGTCAAAATGTGCTCCACTCGGGCTGAAAACGCTGTTGGGGACATTTCATTAATGTTGACTATAAATCATAAACTAAGCATTTTTCAGCTGAAATAATGAATGTAGTCCTCTTAATTCTTGCTTCTAAAGCATACGCAAGCAGAAATTTCAATGTACAATGATGTTTTTAAAAAAACGGTCAAAAAGTGCTCCACTCGGGCTGAAAACGCTTGTTCGGAACATTTCCTTAATGTTGACTATAAATCATAAACTAAGCATTTTTCAGCTGAAATAATGAATGTAGTCCTCTTAATTCTTGCTTCTAAAGCATACGCAAGCAGAAATTTCAATGTACAATGATGTTTTTAAAAAAAACAGTCAAAATGTGCTCCACTCGGGCTGAAAACGCTGTTGGGGACATTTCATTAATGTTGACTACAAATCAAAAACTAAGCATTTTTCAGCTGAAATAATGAATGTAGTCCTCTTAATTCTTGCTTCTAAAGCATTCGCAAGCAGAAATTTCAATGTACAATGATGTTTTTAAAAAAACAGTCAAAATGTGCTCCACTCGGGCTGAAAACGCTGTTGGGGACATTTCATTAATGTTGACTATAAATCATAAACTAAGCATTTTTCAGCTGAAATAATGAATGTAGTCCTCTTAATTCTTGCTTCTAAAGCATACGCAAGCAGAAATTTCAATGTACAATGATGTTTTTAAAAAAACAGTCAAAATGTGCTCCACTCGGGCTGAAAACGCTTGTTTGGGACATTACATTAATGTTGACTATAAATCATAAACTAAGCATTTTTCAGCTGAAATAATGAATGTAGTCCTCTTAATTCTTGCTTCTAAAGCATACGCAAACAGAAATTTCAATGTACAATGATGTTTTTTAAAAAACGGTCAAAATGTGCTCCACTCGGGCTGAAAACGCTTGTTCGGAACATTTCCTTAATGTTGACTATAAATCATAAACTAAGCATTTTTCAGCTGAAATAATGAATGTAGTCCTCTTAATTCTTGCTTCTAAAGCATACGCAAGCAGAAATTTCAATGTACAATGATGTTTTTAAAAAAACAGTCAAAATGTGCTCCACTCGGGCTGAAAACGCTTGTTTGGGACATTACATTAATGTTGACTATAAATCATAAACTAAGCATTTTTCAGCTGAAATAATGAATGTAGTCCTCTTAATTCTTGCTTCTAAAGCATACGCAAACAGAAATTTCAATGTACAATGATGTTTTTTAAAAAACGGTCAAAATGTGCTCCACTCGGGCTGAAAACGCTTGTTCGGAACATTTCCTTAATGTTGACTATAAATCATAAACTAAGCATTTTTCAGCTGAAATAATGAATGTAGTCCTCTTAATTCTTGCTTCTAAAGCATACGCAAGCAGAAATTTCAATGTACAATGATGTTTTTAAAAAAAACAGTCAAAATGCGCTCCACTCGGGCTGAAAACGCTGTTGGGGACATTTCATTAATGTTGACTACAAATCAAAAACTAAGCATTTTTCAGCTGAAATAATGAAAGTAGTCCTCTTAATTCTTGCTTCTAAAGCATACGCAAGCAGAAATTTCAATGTACAATGATGTTTTTAAAAAAAACAGTCAAAATGTGCTCCACTCGGGCTGAAAACGCTGTTGGGGACATTTCATTAATGTTGACTACAAATCAAAAACTAAGCATTTTTCAGCTGAAATAATGAATGTAGTCCTCTTAATTCTTGCTTCTAAAGCATTCGCAAGCAGAAATTTCAATGTACAATGATGTTTTTAAAAAAACAGTCAAAATGTGCTCCACTCGGGCTGAAAACGCTGTTGGGGACATTTCATTAATGTTGACTATAAATCATAAACTAAGCATTTTTCAGCTGAAATAATGAATGTAGTGCTCTTAATTCTTGCTTCTAAAGCATACGCAAGCAGAAATTTCAATGTACAATGATGTTTTTAAAAAAACAGTCAAAATGTGCTCCACTCGGGCTGAAAACGCTTGTTTGGGACATTACATTAATGTTGACTATAAATCATAAACTAAGCATTTTTCAGCTGAAATAATGAATGTAGTCCTCTTAATTCTTGCTTCTAAAGCATACGCAAACAGAAATTTCAATGTACAATGATGTTTTTTAAAAAACGGTCAAAATGTGCTCCACTCGGGCTGAAAACGCTTGTTCGGAACATTTCCTTAATGTTGACTATAAATCATAAACTAAGCATTTTTCAGCTGAAATAATGAATGTAGTCCTCTTAATTCTTGCTTCTAAAGCATACGCAAGCAGAAATTTCAATGTACAATGATGTTTTTAAAAAAAACAGTCAAAATGCGCTCCACTCGGGCTGAAAACGCTGTTGGGGACATTTCATTAATGTTGACTACAAATCAAAAACTAAGCATTTTTCAGCTGAAATAATGAATGTAGTCCTCTTAATTCTTGCTTCTAAAGCATACGCAAGCAGAAATTTCAATGTACAATGATGTTTTTAAAAAAAGGGTCAAAATGTGCTCCACTCGGGCTGAAAACGCTTGTTCGGAACATTTCCTTAATGTTGACTATAAATCATAAACTAAGCATTTTTCAGCTGAAATAATGAATGTAGTCCTCTTAATTCTTGCTTCTAAAGCATACGCAAGCAGAAATTTCAATGTACAATGATGTTTTTAAAAAAAACAGTCAAAATGCGCTCCACTCGGGCTGAAAACGCTGTTGGGGACATTTCATTAATGTTGACTACAAATCAAAAACTAAGCATTTTTCAGCTGAAATAATGAAAGTAGTCCTCTTAATTCTTGCTTCTAAAGCATACGCAAGCAGAAATTTCAATGTACAATGATGTTTTTAAAAAAAACAGTCAAAATGTGCTCCACTCGGGCTGAAAACGCTGTTGGGGACATTTCATTAATGTTGACTACAAATCAAAAACTAAGCATTTTTCAGCTGAAATAATGAATGTAGTGCTCTTAATTCTTGCTTCTAAAGCATACGCAAGCAGAAATTTCAATGTACAATGATGTTTTTAAAAAAACAGTCAAAATGTGCTCCACTCGGGCTGAAAACGCTTGTTTGGGACATTACATTAATGTTGACTATAAATCATAAACTAAGCATTTTTCAGCTGAAATAATGAATGTAGTCCTCTTAATTCTTGCTTCTAAAGCATACGCAAACAGAAATTTCAATGTACAATGATGTTTTTTAAAAAACGGTCAAAATGTGCTCCACTCGGGCTGAAAACGCTTGTTCGGAACATTTCCTTAATGTTGACTATAAATCATAAACTAAGCATTTTTCAGCTGAAATAATGAATGTAGTCCTCTTAATTCTTGCTTCTAAAGCATACGCAAGCAGAAATTTCAATGTACAATGATGTTTTTAAAAAAAACAGTCAAAATGTGCTCCACTCGGGCTGAAAACGCTGTTGGGGACATTTCATTAATGTTGACTACAAATCAAAAACTAAGCATTTTTCAGCTGAAATAATGAATGTAGTCCTCTTAATTCTTGCTTCTAAAGCATTCGCAAGCAGAAATTTCAATGTACAATGATGTTTTTAAAAAAACAGTCAAAATGTGCTCCACTCGGGCTGAAAACGCTTGTTTGGAACATTTCATTAATGTTGACTATAAATCATAAACTAAGCATTTTTCAGCTGAAATAATGAATGTAGTCCTCTTAATTCTTGCTTCTAAAGCATACGCAAGCAGAAATTTCAATGAACAATGATGTTTTTAAAAAAACAGTCAAAATGTGCTCCACTCGGGCTGAAAACGCTTGTTTGGGACATGACATTAATGTTGACTATAAATCATAAACTAAGCATTTTTCAGCTGAAATAATGAATGTAGTCCTCTTAATTCTTGCTTCTACAGCATACGCAAGCAGAAATTTCAATGTACAATGATGTTTTTAAAAAAAACAGTCAAAATGCGCTCCACTCGGGCTGAAAACGCTGTTGGGGACATTTCATTAATGTTGACTACAAATCAAAAACTAAGCATTTTTCAGCTGAAATAATGAATGTAGTCCTCTTAATTCTTGCTTCTAAAGCATACGCAAGCAGAAATTTCAATGTACAATGATGTTTTTAAAAAAAGGGTCAAAATGTGCTCCACTCGGGCTGAAAACGCTTGTTTGGAACATTTCATTAATGTTGACTATAAATCATAAACTAAGCATTTTTCAGCTGAAATAATGAATGTAGTCCTCTTAATTCTTGCTTCTAAAGCATACGCAAGCAGAAACTTCAATGTACAATGATGTTTTTAAAAAAACAGTCAAAATGTGCTCCACTCGGGCTGAAAACGCTTGTTTGGGACATGACATTAATGTTGACTATAAATCATAAACTAAGCATTTTTCAGCTGAAATAATGAATGTAGTCCTCTTAATTCTTGCTTCTAAAGCATACGCAAGCAGAAATTTCAATGTACAATGATGTTTTTAAAAAAACAGTCAAAATGTGCTCCACTCGGGCTGAAAACGCTTGTTTGGGACATTACATTAATGTTAACTATAAATCATAAACTAAGCATTTTTCAGCTGAAATAATGAATGTAGTCCTCTTAATTCTTGCTTCTAAAGCATACGCAAAAAGAAATTTCAATGTACAATGATGTTTTTTAAAAAACGGTCAAAATGTGCTCCACTCGGGCTGAAAACGCTTGTTCGGAACATTTCCTTAATGTTGACTATAAATCATAAACTAAGCATTTTTCAGCTGAAATAATGAATGTAGTCCTCTTAATTCTTGCTTCTAAAGCATACGCAAGCAGAAATTTCAATGTACAATGATGTTTTTAAAAAAAACAGTCAAAATGCGCTCCACTCGGGCTGAAAACGCTGTTGGGGACATTTCATTAATGTTGACTACAAATCAAAAACTAAGCATTTTTCAGCTGAAATAATGAAAGTAGTCCTCTTAATTCTTGCTTCTAAAGCATACGCAAGCAGAAATTTCAATGTACAATGATGTTTTTAAAAAAAACAGTCAAAATGTGCTCCACTCGGGCTGAAAACGCTGTTGGGGACATTTCATTAATGTTGACTACAAATCAAAAACTAAGCATTTTTCAGCTGAAATAATGAATGTAGTCCTCTTAATTCTTGCTTCTAAAGCATTCGCAAGCAGAAATTTCAATGTACAATGATGTTTTTAAAAAAACAGTCAAAATGTGCTCCACTCGGGCTGAAAACGCTGTTGGGGACATTTCATTAATGTTGACTATAAATCATAAACTAAGCATTTTTCAGCTGAAATAATGAATGTAGTGCTCTTAATTCTTGCTTCTAAAGCATACGCAAGCAGAAATTTCAATGTACAATGATGTTTTTAAAAAAACAGTCAAAATGTGCTCCACTCGGGCTGAAAACGCTTGTTTGGGACATTACATTAATGTTGACTATAAATCATAAACTAAGCATTTTTCAGCTGAAATAATGAATGTAGTCCTCTTAATTCTTGCTTCTAAAGCATACGCAAACAGAAATTTCAATGTACAATGATGTTTTTTAAAAAACGGTCAAAATGTGCTCCACTCGGGCTGAAAACGCTTGTTCGGAACATTTCCTTAATGTTGACTATAAATCATAAACTAAGCATTTTTCAGCTGAAATAATGAATGTAGTCCTCTTAATTCTTGCTTCTAAAGCATACGCAAGCAGAAATTTCAATGTACAATGATGTTTTTAAAAAAAACAGTCAAAATGCGCTCCACTCGGGCTGAAAACGCTGTTGGGGACATTTCATTAATGTTGACTACAAATCAAAAACTAAGCATTTTTCAGCTGAAATAATGAATGTAGTCCTCTTAATTCTTGCTTCTAAAGCATACGCAAGCAGAAATTTCAATGTACAATGATGTTTTTAAAAAAAGGGTCAAAATGTGCTCCACTCGGGCTGAAAACGCTTGTTCGGAACATTTCCTTAATGTTGACTATAAATCATAAACTAAGCATTTTTCAGCTGAAATAATGAATGTAGTCCTCTTAATTCTTGCTTCTAAAGCATACGCAAGCAGAAATTTCAATGTACAATGATGTTTTTAAAAAAAACAGTCAAAATGCGCTCCACTCGGGCTGAAAACGCTGTTGGGGACATTTCATTAATGTTGACTACAAATCAAAAACTAAGCATTTTTCAGCTGAAATAATGAAAGTAGTCCTCTTAATTCTTGCTTCTAAAGCATACGCAAGCAGAAATTTCAATGTACAATGATGTTTTTAAAAAAAACAGTCAAAATGTGCTCCACTCGGGCTGAAAACGCTGTTGGGGACATTTCATTAATGTTGACTACAAATCAAAAACTAAGCATTTTTCAGCTGAAATAATGAATGTAGTCCTCTTAATTCTTGCTTCTAAAGCATTCGCAAGCAGAAATTTCAATGTACAATGATGTTTTTAAAAAAACAGTCAAAATGTGCTCCACTCGGGCTGAAAACGCTGTTGGGGACATTTCATTAATGTTGACTATAAATCATAAACTAAGCATTTTTCAGCTGAAATAATGAATGTAGTGCTCTTAATTCTTGCTTCTAAAGCATACGCAAGCAGAAATTTCAATGTACAATGATGTTTTTAAAAAAACAGTCAAAATGTGCTCCACTCGGGCTGAAAACGCTTGTTTGGGACATTACATTAATGTTGACTATAAATCATAAACTAAGCATTTTTCAGCTGAAATAATGAATGTAGTCCTCTTAATTCTTGCTTCTAAAGCATACGCAAACAGAAATTTCAATGTACAATGATGTTTTTTAAAAAACGGTCAAAATGTGCTCCACTCGGGCTGAAAACGCTTGTTCGGAACATTTCCTTAATGTTGACTATAAATCATAAACTAAGCATTTTTCAGCTGAAATAATGAATGTAGTCCTCTTAATTCTTGCTTCTAAAGCATACGCAAGCAGAAATTTCAATGTACAATGATGTTTTTAAAAAAAACAGTCAAAATGCGCTCCACTCGGGCTGAAAACGCTGTTGGGGACATTTCATTAATGTTGACTACAAATCAAAAACTAAGCATTTTTCAGCTGAAATAATGAATGTAGTCCTCTTAATTCTTGCTTCTAAAGCATACGCAAGCAGAAATTTCAATGTACAATGATGTTTTTAAAAAAAGGGTCAAAATGTGCTCCACTCGGGCTGAAAACGCTTGTTCGGAACATTTCCTTAATGTTGACTATAAATCATAAACTAAGCATTTTTCAGCTGAAATAATGAATGTAGTCCTCTTAATTCTTGCTTCTAAAGCATACGCAAGCAGAAATTTCAATGTACAATGATGTTTTTAAAAAAAACAGTCAAAATGCGCTCCACTCGGGCTGAAAACGCTGTTGGGGACATTTCATTAATGTTGACTACAAATCAAAAACTAAGCATTTTTCAGCTGAAATAATGAAAGTAGTCCTCTTAATTCTTGCTTCTAAAGCATACGCAAGCAGAAATTTCAATGTACAATGATGTTTTTAAAAAAAACAGTCAAAATGTGCTCCACTCGGGCTGAAAACGCTTGTTTGGGACATTACATTAATGTTGACTATAAATCATAAACTAAGCATTTTTCAGCTGAAATAATGAATGTAGTCCTCTTAATTCTTGCTTCTAAAGCATACGCAAGCAGAAATTTCAATGTACAATATGTTTTTAAAAAAAACAGTCAAAATGCGCTCCACTCGGGCTGAAAACGCTGTTGGGGACATTTCATTAATGTTGACTACAAATCAAAAACTAAGCATTTTTCAGCTGAAATAATGAATGTAGTCCTCTTAATTCTTGCTTCTAAAGCATACGCAAGCAGAAATTTCAATGTACAATGATGTTTTTAAAAAAAGGGTCAAAATGTGCTCCACTCGGGCTGAAAACGCTTGTTTGGAACATTTCATTAATGTTGACTATAAATCATAAACTAAGCATTTTTCAGCTGAAATAATGAATGTAGTCCTCTTAATTCTTGCTTCTAAAGCATACGCAAGCAGAAATTTCAATGTACAATGATGTTTTTAAAAAAACAGTCAAAATGTGCTCCACTCGGGCTGAAAACGCTTGTTTGGGACATGACATTAATGTTGACTATAAATCATAAACTAAGCATTTTTCAGCTGAAATAATGAATGTAGTCCTCTTAATTCTTGCTTCTAAAGCATACGCAAGCAGAAATTTCAATGTACAATGATGTTTTTAAAAAAACAGTCAAAATGTGCTCCACTCGGGCTGAAAACGCTTGTTTGGGACATTACATTAATGTTGACTATAAATCATAAACTAAGCATTTTTCAGCTGAAATAATGAATGTAGTCCTCTTAATTCTTGCTTCTAAAGCATACGCAAACAGAAATTTCAATGTACAATGATGTTTTTTAAAAAACGGTCAAAATGTGCTCCACTCGGGCTGAAAACGCTTGTTCGGAACATTTCCTTAATGTTGACTATAAATCATAAACTAAGCATTTTTCAGCTGAAATAATGAATGTAGTCCTCTTAATTCTTGCTTCTAAAGCATACGCAAGCAGAAATTTCAATGTACAATGATGTTTTTAAAAAAAACAGTCAAAATGCGCTCCACTCGGGCTGAAAACGCTGTTGGGGACATTTCATTAATGTTGACTACAAATCAAAAACTAAGCATTTTTCAGCTGAAATAATGAATGTAGTCCTCTTAATTCTTGCTTCTAAAGCATACGCAAGCAGAAATTTCAATGTACAATGATGTTTTTAAAAAAAGGGTCAAAATGTGCTCCACTCGGGCTGAAAACGCTTGTTTGGAACATTTCATTAATGTTGACTATAAATCATAAACTAAGCATTTTTCAGCTGAAATAATGAATGTAGTCCTCTTAATTCTTGCTTCTAAAGCATACGCAAGCAGAAATTTCAATGTACAATGATGTTTTTAAAAAAACAGTCAAAATGTGCTCCACTCGGGCTGAAAACGCTTGTTTGGGACATGACATTAATGTTGACTATAAATCATAAACTAAGCATTTTTCAGCTGAAATAATGAATGTAGTCCTCTTAATTCTTGCTTCTAAAGCATACGCAAGCAGAAATTTCAATGTACAATGATGTTTTTAAAAAAACAGTCAAAATGTGCTCCACTCGGGCTGAAAACGCTTGTTTGGGACATTACATTAATGTTGACTATAAATCATAAACTAAGCATTTTTCAGCTGAAATAATGAATGTAGTCCTCTTAATTCTTGCTTCTAAAGCATACGCAAACAGAAATTTCAATGTACAATGATGTTTTTTAAAAAACGGTCAAAATGTGCTCCACTCGGGCTGAAAACGCTTGTTCGGAACATTTCCTTAATGTTGACTATAAATCATAAACTAAGCATTTTTCAGCTGAAATAATGAATGTAGTCCTCTTAATTCTTGCTTCTAAAGCATACGCAAGCAGAAATTTCAATGTACAATGATGTTTTTAAAAAAAACAGTCAAAATGCGCTCCACTCGGGCTGAAAACGCTGTTGGGGACATTTCATTAATGTTGACTACAAATCAAAAACTAAGCATTTTTCAGCTGAAATAATGAATGTAGTCCTCTTAATTCTTGCTTCTAAAGCATACGCAAGCAGAAATTTCAATGTACAATGATGTTTTTAAAAAAAGGGTCAAAATGTGCTCCACTCGGGCTGAAAACGCTTGTTTGGAACATTTCATTAATGTTGACTATAAATCATAAACTAAGCATTTTTCAGCTGAAATAATGAATGTAGTCCTCTTAATTCTTGCTTCTAAAGCATACGCAAGCAGAAATTTCAATGTACAATGATGTTTTTAAAAAAACAGTCAAAATGTGCTCCACTCGGGCTGAAAACGCTTGTTTGGGACATGACATTAATGTTGACTATAAATCATAAACTAAGCATTTTTCAGCTGAAATAATGAATGTAGTCCTCTTAATTCTTGCTTCTAAAGCATACGCAAGCAGAAATTTCAATGTACAATGATGTTTTTAAAAAAACAGTCAAAATGTGCTCCACTCGGGCTGAAAACGCTTGTTTGGGACATTACATTAATGTTGACTATAAATCATAAACTAAGCATTTTTCAGCTGAAATAATGAATGTAGTCCTCTTAATTCTTGCTTCTAAAGCATACGCAAGCAGAAATTTCAATGTACAATGATGTTTTTAAAAAAACAGTCAAAATGTGCTCCACTCGGGCTGAAAACGCTTGTTTGGGACATTACATTAATGTTGACTATAAATCATAAACTAAGCATTTTTCAGCTGAAATAATGAATGTAGTCCTCTTAATTCTTGCTTCTAAAGCATACGCAAACAGAAATTTCAATGTACAATGATGTTTTTTAAAAAACGGTCAAAATGTGCTCCACTCGGGCTGAAAACGCTTGTTCGGAACATTTCCTGAATGTTGACTATAAATCATAAACTAAGCATTTTTCAGCTGAAATAATGAATGTAGTCCTCTTAATTCTTGCTTCTAAAGCATACGCAAGCAGAAATTTCAATGTACAATGATGTTTTTAAAAAAAACAGTCAAAATGCGCTCCACTCGGGCTGAAAACGCTGTTGGGGACATTTCATTAATGTTGACTACAAATCAAAAACTAAGCATTTTTCAGCTGAAATAATGAATGTAGTCCTCTTAATTCTTGCTTCTAAAGCATACGCAAGCAGAAATTTCAATGTACAATGATGTTTTTAAAAAAAGGGTCAAAATGTGCTCCACTCGGGCTGAAAACGCTTGTTTGGAACATTTCCTTAATGTTGACTATAAATCATAAACTAAGCATTTTTCAGCTGAAATAATGAATGTAGTCCTCTTAATTCTTGCTTCTAAAGCATACGCAAGCAGAAATTTCAATGTACAATGATGTTTTTAAAAAAAACAGTCAAAATGCGCTCCACTCGGGCTGAAAACGCTGTTGGGGACATTTCATTAATGTTGACTACAAATCAAAAACTAAGCATTTTTCAGCTGAAATAATGAAAGTAGTCCTCTTAATTCTTGCTTCTAAAGCATACGCAAGCAGAAATTTCAATGTACAATGATGTTTTTAAAAAAACGGTCAAAATGTGCTCCACTCGGGCTGAAAACGCTTGTTTGGGACATTACATTAATGTTGACTATAAATCATAAACTAAGCATTTTTCAGCTGAAATAATGAATGTAGTCCTCTTAATTCTTGCTTCTAAAGCATACACAAACAGAAATTTCAATGTACAATGATGTTTTTAAAAAAACGGTCAAAATGTGCTCCACTCGGGCTGAAAACGCTTGTTTGGAACATTTCATTAATGTTGACTATAAATCATAAACTAAGCATTTTTCAGCTGAAATAATGAATGTAGTCCTCTTAATTCTTGCTTCTAAAGCATACGCAAGCAGAAATTTCAATGTACAATGATGTTTTTAAAAAAAACAGTCAAAATGTGCTCCACTCGGGCTGAAAACGCTGTTGGGGACATTTCATTAATGTTGACTATAAATCATAAACTAAGCATTTTTCAGCTGAAATAATGAATGTAGTCCTCTTAATTCTTGCTTCTAAAGCATACGCAAGCAGAAATTTCAATGTACAATGATGTTTTTAAAAAAACGGTCAAAATGTGCTCCACTCGGGCTGAAAACGCTTGTTCGGAACATTTCCTTAATGTTGACTATAAATCATAAACTAAGCATTTTTCAGCTGAAATAATGAATGTAGTCCTCTTAATTCTTGCTTCTAAAGCATACGCAAGCAGAAATTTCAATGTACAATGATGTTTTTAAAAAAAACAGTCAAAATGCGCTCCACTCGGGCTGAAAACGCTGTTGGGGACATTTCATTAATGTTGACTACAAATCAAAAACTAAGCATTTTTCAGCTGAAATAATGAATGTAGTCCTCTTAATTCTTGCTTCTAAAGCATACGCAAGCAGAAATTTCAATGTACAATGATGTTTTTAAAAAAACAGTCAAAATGTGCTCCACTCGGGCTGAAAACGCTTGTTTGGGACATTACATTAATGTTGACTATAAATCATAAACTAAACATTTTTCAGCTGAAATAATGAATGTAGTCCTCTTAATTCTTGCTTCTAAAGCATACGCAAACAGAAATTTCAATGTACAATGATGTTTTTAAAAAAACGGTCAAAATGTGCTCCACTCGGGCTGAAAACGCTTGTTTGGGACATTACATTAATGTTGACTATAAATCATAAACTAAGCATTTTTCAGCTGAAATAATGAATGTAGTCCTCTTAATTCTTGCTTCTAAAGCATACGCAAACAGAAATTTCAATGTACAATGATGTTTTTTAAAAAACGGTCAAAATGTGCTCCACTCGGGCTGAAAACGCTTGTTCGGAACATTTCCTTAATGTTGACTATAAATCATAAACTAAGCATTTTTCAGCTGAAATAATGAATGTAGTCCTCTTAATTCTTGCTTCTAAAGCATACGCAAGCAGAAATTTCAATGTACAATGATGTTTTTAAAAAAAACAGTCAAAATGCGCTCCACTCGGGCTGAAAACGCTGTTGGGGACATTTCAATAATGTTGACTACAAATCAAAAACTAAGCATTTTTCAGCTGAAATAATGAATGTAGTCCTCTTAATTCTTGCTTCTAAAGCATACACAAACAGAAATTTCAATGTACAATGATGTTTTTAAAAAAACGGTCAAAATGTGCTCCACTCGGGCTGAAAACGCTTGTTTAGAACATTTCATTAATGTTGACTATAAATCATAAACTAAGCATTTTTCAGCTGAAATAATGAATGTAGTCCTCTTAATTCTTGCTTCTAAAGCATACGCAAGCAGAAATTTCAATGTACAATGATGTTTTTAAAAAAACAGTCAAAATGTGCTCCACTCGGGCTGAAAACGCTTGTTTGGGACATTACATTAATGTTGACTATAAATCATAAACTAAACATTTTTCAGCTGAAATAATGAATGTAGTCCTCTTAATTCTTGCTTCTAAAGCATACGCAAACAGAAATTTCAATGTACAATGATGTTTTTAAAAAAACGGTCAAAATGTGCTCCACTCGGGCTGAAAACGCTTGTTTGGGACATTACATTAATGTTGACTATAAATCATAAACTAAGCATTTTTCAGCTGAAATAATGAATGTAGTCCTCTTAATTCTTGCTTCTAAAGCATACACAAACAGAAATTTCAATGTACAATGATGTTTTTAAAAAAACGGTCAAAATGTGCTCCACTCGGGCTGAAAACGCTTGTTTGGAACATTTCATTAATGTTGACTATAAATCATAAACTAAGCATTTTTCAGCTGAAATAATGAATGTAGTCCTCTTAATTCTTGCTTCTAAAGCATACGCAAGCAGAAATTTCAATGTACAATGATGTTTTTAAAAAAAACAGTCAAAATGTGCTCCACTCGGGCTGAAAACGCTGTTGGGGACATTTCATTAATGTTGACTATAAATCATAAACTAAGCATTTTTCAGCTGAAATAATGAATGTAGTCCTCTTAATTCTTGCTTCTAAAGCATACGCAAGCAGAAATTTCAATGTACAATGATGTTTTTAAAAAAACGGTCAAAATGTGCTCCACTCGGGCTGAAAACGCTTGTTCGGAACATTTCCTTAATGTTGACTATAAATCATAAACTAAGCATTTTTCAGCTGAAATAATGAATGTAGTCCTCTTAATTCTTGCTTCTAAAGCATACGCAAGCAGAAATTTCAATGTACAATGATGTTTTTAAAAAAAACAGTCAAAATGTGCTCCACTCGGGCTGAAAACGCTGTTGGGGACATTTCATTAATGTTGACTACAAATCAAAAACTAAGCATTTTTCAGCTGAAATAATGAATGTAGTCCTCTTAATTCTTGCTTCTAAAGCATTCGCAAGCAGAAATTTCAATGTACAATGATGTTTTTAAAAAAACAGTCAAAATGTGCTCCACTCGGGCTGAAAACGCTGTTGGGGACATTTCATTAATGTTGACTATAAATCATAAACTAAGCATTTTTCAGCTGAAATAATGAATGTAGTCCTCTTAATTCTTGCTTCTAAAGCATACGCAAGCAGAAATTTCAATGTACAATGATGTTTTTAAAAAAACAGTCAAAATGTGCTCCACTCGGGCTGAAAATGCTTGTTTGGGACATTACATTAATGTTGACTATAAATCATAAACTAAGCATTTTTCAGCTGAAATAATGAATGCAGTCCTCTTAATTCTTGCTTCTAAAGCATACGCAAACAGAAATTTCAATGTACAATGATGTTTTTTAAAAAACGGTCAAAATGTGCTCCACTCGGGCTGAAAACGCTTGTTCGGAACATTTCCTTAATGTTGACTATAAATCATAAACTAAGCATTTTTCAGCTGAAATAATGAATGTAGTCCTCTTAATTCTTGCTTCTAAAGCATACGCAAGCAGAAATTTCAATGTACAATGATGTTTTTAAAAAAAACAGTCAAAATGCGCTCCACTCGGGCTGAAAACGCTGTTGGGGACATTTCAATAATGTTGACTACAAATCAAAAACTAAGCATTTTTCAGCTGAAATAATGAATGTAGTCCTCTTAATTCTTGCTTCTAAAGCATACGCAAGCAAAAATTTCAATGTACAATGATGTTTTTAAAAAAAGGGTCAAAATGTGCTCCACTCGGGCTGAAAACGCTTGTTTGGAACATTTCATTAATGTTGACTATAAATCATAAACTAAGCATTTTTCAGCTGAAATAATGAATGTAGTCCTCTTAATTCTTGCTTCTAAAGCATACGCAAGCAGAAATTTCAATGTACAATGATGTTTTTAAAAAAACAGTCAAAATGTGCTCCAATCGGGCTGAAAACGCTTGTTTGGGACATGACATTAATGTTGACTATAAATCATAAACTAAGCATTTTTCAGCTGAAATAATGAATGTAGTCCTCTTAATTCTTGCTTCTAAAGCATACGCAAGCAGAAATTTCAATGTACAATGATGTTTTTAAAAAAACAGTCAAAATGTGCTCCACTCGGGCTGAAAACGCTTGTTTGGGACATTACATTAATGTTAACTATAAATCATAAACTAAGCATTTTTCAGCTGAAATAATGAATGTAGTCCTCTTAATTCTTGCTTCTAAAGCATACGCAAAAAGAAATTTCAATGTACAATGATGTTTTTTAAAAAACGGTCAAAATGTGCTCCACTCGGGCTGAAAACGCTTGTTCGGAACATTTCCTTAATGTTGACTATAAATCATAAACTAAGCATTTTTCAGCTGAAATAATGAATGTAGTCCTCTTAATTCTTGCTTCTAAAGCATACGCAAGCAGAAATTTCAATGTACAATGATGTTTTTAAAAAAAACAGTCAAAATGCGCTCCACTCGGGCTGAAAACGCTGTTGGGGACATTTCATTAATGTTGACTACAAATCAAAAACTAAGCATTTTTCAGCTGAAATAATGAAAGTAGTCCTCTTAATTCTTGCTTCTAAAGCATACGCAAGCAGAAATTTCAATGTACAATGATGTTTTTAAAAAAAACAGTCAAAATGTGCTCCACTCGGGCTGAAAACGCTGTTGGGGACATTTCATTAATGTTGACTACAAATCAAAAACTAAGCATTTTTCAGCTGAAATAATGAATGTAGTCCTCTTAATTCTTGCTTCTAAAGCATTCGCAAGCAGAAATTTCAATGTACAATGATGTTTTTAAAAAAACAGTCAAAATGTGCTCCACTCGGGCTGAAAACGCTGTTGGGGACATTTCATTAATGTTGACTATAAATCATAAACTAAGCATTTTTCAGCTGAAATAATGAATGTAGTCCTCTTAATTCTTGCTTCTAAAGCATACGCAAGCAGAAATTTCAATGTACAATGATGTTTTTAAAAAAACAGTCAAAATGTGCTCCACTCGGGCTGAAAACGCTTGTTTGGGACATTACATTAATGTTGACTATAAATCATAAACTAAGCATTTTTCAGCTGAAATAATGAATGTAGTCCTCTTAATTCTTGCTTCTAAAGCATACGCAAACAGAAATTTCAATGTACAATGATGTTTTTTAAAAAACGGTCAAAATGTGCTCCACTCGGGCTGAAAACGCTTGTTCGGAACATTTCCTTAATGTTGACTATAAATCATAAACTAAGCATTTTTCAGCTGAAATAATGAATGTAGTCCTCTTAATTCTTGCTTCTAAAGCATACGCAAGCAGAAATTTCAATGTACAATGATGTTTTTAAAAAAAACAGTCAAAATGCGCTCCACTCGGGCTGAAAACGCTGTTGGGGACATTTCATTAATGTTGACTACAAATCAAAAACTAAGCATTTTTCAGCTGAAATAATGAATGTAGTCCTCTTAATTCTTGCTTCTAAAGCATACGCAAGCAGAAATTTCAATGTACAATGATGTTTTTAAAAAAAGGGTCAAAATGTGCTCCACTCGGGCTGAAAACGCTTGTTTGGAACATTTCATTAATGTTGACTATAAATCATAAACTAAGCATTTTTCAGCTGAAATAATGAATGTAGTCCTCTTAATTCTTGCTTCTAAAGCATACGCAAGCAGAAATTTCAATGAACAATGATGTTTTTAAAAAAACAGTCAAAATGTGCTCCACTCGGGCTGAAAACGCTTGTTTGGGACATGACATTAATGTTGACTATAAATCATAAACTAAGCATTTTTCAGCTGAAATAATGAATGTAGTCCTCTTAATTCTTGCTTCTACAGCATACGCAAGCAGAAATTTCAATGTACAATGATGTTTTTAAAAAAAACAGTCAAAATGCGCTCCACTCGGGCTGAAAACGCTGTTGGGGACATTTCATTAATGTTGACTACAAATCAAAAACTAAGCATTTTTCAGCTGAAATAATGAATGTAGTCCTCTTAATTCTTGCTTCTAAAGCATACGCAAGCAGAAATTTCAATGTACAATGATGTTTTTAAAAAAAGGGTCAAAATGTGCTCCACTCGGGCTGAAAACGCTTGTTTGGAACATTTCATTAATGTTGACTATAAATCATAAACTAAGCATTTTTCAGCTGAAATAATGAATGTAGTCCTCTTAATTCTTGCTTCTAAAGCATACGCAAGCAGAAATTTCAATGTACAATGATGTTTTTAAAAAAACAGTCAAAATGTGCTCCACTCGGGCTGAAAACGCTTGTTTGGGACATGACATTAATGTTGACTATAAATCATAAACTAAGCATTTTTCAGCTGAAATAATGAATGTAGTCCTCTTAATTCTTGCTTCTAAAGCATACGCAAGCAGAAATTTCAATGTACAATGATGTTTTTAAAAAAACAGTCAAAATGTGCTCCACTCGGGCTGAAAACGCTTGTTTGGGACATTACATTAATGTTGACTATAAATCATAAACTAAGCATTTTTCAGCTGAAATAATGAATGTAGTCCTCTTAATTCTTGCTTCTAAAGCATACGCAAACAGAAATTTCAATGTACAATGATGTTTTTTAAAAAACGGTCAAAATGTGCTCCACTCGGGCTGAAAACGCTTGT
Source organism: Hippichthys cyanospilos (assembly GCF_059441005.1). Lineage (NCBI taxonomy): Eukaryota > Metazoa > Chordata > Actinopteri > Syngnathiformes > Syngnathidae > Hippichthys > Hippichthys cyanospilos. The sequence goes on from NW_028283380.1 coordinate 508,845, forward strand.
TCGGAACATTTCCTTAATGTTGACTATAAATCATAAACTAAGCATTTTTCAGCTGAAATAATGAATGTAGTCCTCTTAATTCTTGCTTCTAAAGCATACGCAAGCAGAAATTTCAATGTACAATGATGTTTTTAAAAAAAACAGTCAAAATGCGCTCCACTCGGGCTGAAAACGCTGTTGGGGACATTTCATTAATGTTGACTACAAATCAAAAACTAAGCATTTTTCAGCTGAAATAATGAATGTAGTCCTCTTAATTCTTGCTTCTAAAGCATACGCAAGCAGAAATTTCAATGTACAATGATGTTTTTAAAAAAAGGGTCAAAATGTGCTCCACTCGGGCTGAAAACGCTTGTTTGGAACATTTCATTAATGTTGACTATAAATCATAAACTAAGCATTTTTCAGCTGAAATAATGAATGTAGTCCTCTTAATTCTTGCTTCTAAAGCATACGCAAGCAGAAATTTCAATGTACAATGATGTTTTTAAAAAAACAGTCAAAATGTGCTCCACTCGGGCTGAAAACGCTTGTTTGGAACATTTCATTAATGTTGACTATAAATCAAAAACTAAGCATTTTTCAGCTGAAATAATGAATGTAGTCCTCTTACTTCTTGCTTCTAAAGCATACGCAAGCAGAAATTTCAATGTACAATGATGTTTTTAAAAAAACAGTCAAAATGTGCTCCACTCGGGCTGAAAACGCTGTTGGGGACATTTCATTAATGTTGACTATAAATCAAAAACTAAGCATTTTTCAGCTGAAATAATGAATGTAGTCCTCTTAATTCTTGCTTCTAAAGCATACGCAAGCAGAAATTTCAATGTACAATGATGTTTTTAAAAAAACAGTCAAAATGTGCTCCACTCGGGCTGAAAACGCTTGTTTGGAACATTTCATTAATGTTGACTATAATTCATAAACTAAGCATTTTTCAGCTGAAATAATGAATGTAGTCCTCTTAATTCTTGCTTCTAAAGCATACGCAAGCAGAAATTTCAATGTACAATGATGTTTTTAAAAAAAACAGTCAAAATGTGCTCCACTCGGGCTGAAAACGCTGTTGGGGACATTTCATTAATGTTGACTATAAATCATAAACTAAGCATTTTTCAGCTGAAATAATGAATGTAGTCCTCTTAATTCTTGCTTCTAAAGCATACGCAAGCAGAAATTTCAATGTACAATGATGTTTTTAAAAAAACGGTCAAAATGTGCTCCACTCGGGCTGAAAACGCTTGTTCGGAACATTTCCTTAATGTTGACTATAAATCATAAACTAAGCATTTTTCAGCTGAAATAATGAATGTAGTCCTCTTAATTCTTGCTTCTAAAGCATACGCAAGCAGAAATTTCAATGTACAATGATGTTTTTAAAAAAAACGGTCAAAATGTGCTCCACTCGGGCTGAAAACGCTTGTTCGGAACATTTCCTTAATGTTGACTATAAATCATAAACTAAGCATTTTTCAGCTGAAATAATGAATGTAGTCCTCTTAATTCTTGCTTCTAAAGCATACGCAAGCAGAAATTTCAATGTACAATGATGTTTTTAAAAAAAACAGTCAAAATGCGCTCCACTCGGGCTGAAAACGCTGTTGGGGACATTTCATTAATGTTGACTACAAATCAAAAACTAAGCATTTTTCAGCTGAAATAATGAATGTAGTCCTCTTAATTCTTGCTTCTAAAGCATACGCAAGCAGAAATTTCAATGTACAATGATGTTTTTAAAAAAAGGGTCAAAATGTGCTCCACTCGGGCTGAAAACGCTTGTTTGGAACATTTCATTAATGTTGACTATAAATCATAAACTAAGCATTTTTCAGCTGAAATAATGAATGTAGTCCTCTTAATTCTTGCTTCTAAAGCATACGCAAGCAGAAATTTCAATGTACAATGATGTTTTTAAAAAAACAGTCAAAATGTGCTCCACTCGGGCTGAAAACGCTTGTTTGGGACATGACATTAATGTTGACTATAAATCATAAACTAAGCATTTTTCAGCTGAAATAATGAATGTAGTCCTCTTAATTCTTGCTTCTAAAGCATACGCAAGCAGAAATTTCAATGTACAATGATGTTTTTAAAAAAACAGTCAAAATGTGCTCCACTCGGGCTGAAAACGCTTGTTTGGGACATTACATTAATGTTGACTATAAATCATAAACTAAGCATTTTTCAGCTGAAATAATGAATGTAGTCCTCTTAATTCTTGCTTCTAAAGCATACGCAAACAGAAATTTCAATGTACAATGATGTTTTTTAAAAAACGGTCAAAATGTGCTCCACTCGGGCTGAAAACGCTTGTTCGGAACATTTCCTTAATGTTGACTATAAATCATAAACTAAGCATTTTTCAGCTGAAATAATGAATGTAGTCCTCTTAATTCTTGCTTCTAAAGCATACGCAAGCAGAAATTTCAATGTACAATGATGTTTTTAAAAAAAACAGTCAAAATGTGCTCCACTCGGGCTGAAAACGCTGTTGGGGACATTTCATTAATGTTGACTACAAATCAAAAACTAAGCATTTTTCAGCTGAAATAATGAATGTAGTCCTCTTAATTCTTGCTTCTAAAGCATACGCAAGCAGAAATTTCAATGTACAATGATGTTTTTAAAAAAAGGGTCAAAATGTGCTCCACTCGGGCTGAAAACGCTTGTTTGGAACATTTCATTAATGTTGACTATAAATCATAAACTAAGCATTTTTCAGCTGAAATAATGAATGTAGTCCTCTTAATTCTTGCTTCTAAAGCATACGCAAGCAGAAATTTCAATGTACAATGATGTTTTTAAAAAAACAGTCAAAATGTGCTCCACTCGGGCTGAAAACGCTTGTTTGGAACATTTCATTAATGTTGACTATAAATCAAAAACTAAGCATTTTTCAGCTGAAATAATGAATGTAGTCCTCTTACTTCTTGCTTCTAAAGCATACGCAAGCAGAAATTTCAATGTACAATGATGTTTTTAAAAAAACAGTCAAAATGTGCTCCACTCGGGCTGAAAACGCTGTTGGGGACATTTCATTAATGTTGACTATAAATCAAAAACTAAGCATTTTTCAGCTGAAATAATGAATGTAGTCCTCTTAATTCTTGCTTCTAAAGCATACGCAAGCAGAAATTTCAATGTACAATGATGTTTTTAAAAAAAACAGTCAAAATGTGCTCCACTCGGGCTGAAAACGCTGTTGGGGACATTTCATTAATGTTGACTATAAATCATAAACTAAGCATTTTTCAGCTGAAATAATGAATGTAGTCCTCTTAATTCTTGCTTCTAAAGCATACGCAAGCAGAAATTTCAATGTACAATGATGTTTTTAAAAAAACGGTCAAAAAGTGCTCCACTCGGGCTGAAAACGCTTGTTCGGAACATTTCCTTAATGTTGACTATAAATCATAAACTAAGCATTTTTCAGCTGAAATAATGAATGTAGTCCTCTTAATTCTTGCTTCTAAAGCATACGCAAGCAGAAATTTCAATGTACAATGATGTTTTTAAAAAAAACAGTCAAAATGTGCTCCACTCGGGCTGAAAACGCTGTTGGGGACATTTCATTAATGTTGACTACAAATCAAAAACTAAGCATTTTTCAGCTGAAATAATGAATGTAGTCCTCTTAATTCTTGCTTCTAAAGCATTCGCAAGCAGAAATTTCAATGTACAATGATGTTTTTAAAAAAACAGTCAAAATGTGCTCCACTCGGGCTGAAAACGCTGTTGGGGACATTTCATTAATGTTGACTATAAATCATAAACTAAGCATTTTTCAGCTGAAATAATGAATGTAGTCCTCTTAATTCTTGCTTCTAAAGCATACGCAAGCAGAAATTTCAATGTACAATGATGTTTTTAAAAAAACAGTCAAAATGTGCTCCACTCGGGCTGAAAACGCTTGTTTGGGACATTACATTAATGTTGACTATAAATCATAAACTAAGCATTTTTCAGCTGAAATAATGAATGTAGTCCTCTTAATTCTTGCTTCTAAAGCATACGCAAACAGAAATTTCAATGTACAATGATGTTTTTTAAAAAACGGTCAAAATGTGCTCCACTCGGGCTGAAAACGCTTGTTCGGAACATTTCCTTAATGTTGACTATAAATCATAAACTAAGCATTTTTCAGCTGAAATAATGAATGTAGTCCTCTTAATTCTTGCTTCTAAAGCATACGCAAGCAGAAATTTCAATGTACAATGATGTTTTTAAAAAAAACAGTCAAAATGCGCTCCACTCGGGCTGAAAACGCTGTTGGGGACATGACATTAATGTTGACTACAAATCAAAAACTAAGCATTTTTCAGCTGAAATAATGAATGTAGTCCTCTTAATTCTTGCTTCTAAAGCATACGCAAGCAGAAATTTCAATGTACAATGATGTTTTTAAAAAAAGGGTCAAAATGTGCTCCACTCGGGCTGAAAACGCTTGTTTGGAACATTTCATTAATGTTGACTATAAATCATAAACTAAGCATTTTTCAGCTGAAATAATGAATGTAGTCCTCTTAATTCTTGCTTCTAAAGCATACGCAAGCAGAAATTTCAATGTACAATGATGTTTTTAAAAAAACAGTCAAAATGTGCTCCACTCGGGCTGAAAACGCTTGTTTGGGACATGACATTAATGTTGACTATAAATCATAAACTAAGCATTTTTCAGCTGAAATAATGAATGTAGTCCTCTTAATTCTTGCTTCTAAAGCATACGCAAGCAGAAATTTCAATGTACAATGATGTTTTTAAAAAAACAGTCAAAATGTGCTCCACTCGGGCTGAAAACGCTTGTTTGGGACATTACATTAATGTTGACTATAAATCATAAACTAAGCATTTTTCAGCTGAAATAATGAATGTAGTCCTCTTAATTCTTGCTTCTAAAGCATACGCAAACAGAAATTTCAATGTACAATGATGTTTTTTAAAAAACGGTCAAAATGTGCTCCACTCGGGCTGAAAACGCTTGTTCGGAACATTTCCTTAATGTTGACTATAAATCATAAACTAAGCATTTTTCAGCTGAAATAATGAATGTAGTCCTCTTAATTCTTGCTTCTAAAGCATACGCAAGCAGAAATTTCAATGTACAATGATGTTTTTAAAAAAAACAGTCAAAATGCGCTCCACTCGGGCTGAAAACGCTGTTGGGGACATTTCATTAATGTTGACTACAAATCAAAAACTAAGCATTTTTCAGCTGAAATAATGAAAGTAGTCCTCTTAATTCTTGCTTCTAAAGCATACGCAAGCAGAAATTTCAATGTACAATGATGTTTTTAAAAAAAACAGTCAAAATGTGCTCCACTCGGGCTGAAAACGCTGTTGGGGACATTTCATTAATGTTGACTACAAATCAAAAACTAAGCATTTTTCAGCTGAAATAATGAATGTAGTGCTCTTAATTCTTGCTTCTAAAGCATACGCAAGCAGAAATTTCAATGTACAATGATGTTTTTAAAAAAACAGTCAAAATGTGCTCCACTCGGGCTGAAAACGCTTGTTTGGGACATTACATTAATGTTGACTATAAATCATAAACTAAGCATTTTTCAGCTGAAATAATGAATGTAGTCCTCTTAATTCTTGCTTCTAAAGCATACGCAAACAGAAATTTCAATGTACAATGATGTTTTTTAAAAAACGGTCAAAATGTGCTCCACTCGGGCTGAAAACGCTTGTTCGGAACATTTCCTTAATGTTGACTATAAATCATAAACTAAGCATTTTTCAGCTGAAATAATGAATGTAGTCCTCTTAATTCTTGCTTCTAAAGCATACGCAAGCAGAAATTTCAATGTACAATGATGTTTTTAAAAAAAACAGTCAAAATGTGCTCCACTCGGGCTGAAAACGCTGTTGGGGACATTTCATTAATGTTGACTACAAATCAAAAACTAAGCATTTTTCAGCTGAAATAATGAATGTAGTCCTCTTAATTCTTGCTTCTAAAGCATTCGCAAGCAGAAATTTCAATGTACAATGATGTTTTTAAAAAAACAGTCAAAATGTGCTCCACTCGGGCTGAAAACGCTTGTTTGGAACATTTCATTAATGTTGACTATAAATCATAAACTAAGCATTTTTCAGCTGAAATAATGAATGTAGTCCTCTTAATTCTTGCTTCTAAAGCATACGCAAGCAGAAATTTCAATGAACAATGATGTTTTTAAAAAAACAGTCAAAATGTGCTCCACTCGGGCTGAAAACGCTTGTTTGGGACATGACATTAATGTTGACTATAAATCATAAACTAAGCATTTTTCAGCTGAAATAATGAATGTAGTCCTCTTAATTCTTGCTTCTACAGCATACGCAAGCAGAAATTTCAATGTACAATGATGTTTTTAAAAAAAACAGTCAAAATGCGCTCCACTCGGGCTGAAAACGCTGTTGGGGACATTTCATTAATGTTGACTACAAATCAAAAACTAAGCATTTTTCAGCTGAAATAATGAATGTAGTCCTCTTAATTCTTGCTTCTAAAGCATACGCAAGCAGAAATTTCAATGTACAATGATGTTTTTAAAAAAAGGGTCAAAATGTGCTCCACTCGGGCTGAAAACGCTTGTTTGGAACATTTCATTAATGTTGACTATAAATCATAAACTAAGCATTTTTCAGCTGAAATAATGAATGTAGTCCTCTTAATTCTTGCTTCTAAAGCATACGCAAGCAGAAATTTCAATGTACAATGATGTTTTTAAAAAAACAGTCAAAATGTGCTCCACTCGGGCTGAAAACGCTTGTTTGGGACATGACATTAATGTTGACTATAAATCATAAACTAAGCATTTTTCAGCTGAAATAATGAATGTAGTCCTCTTAATTCTTGCTTCTAAAGCATACGCAAGCAGAAATTTCAATGTACAATGATGTTTTTAAAAAAACAGTCAAAATGTGCTCCACTCGGGCTGAAAACGCTTGTTTGGGACATTACATTAATGTTAACTATAAATCATAAACTAAGCATTTTTCAGCTGAAATAATGAATGTAGTCCTCTTAATTCTTGCTTCTAAAGCATACGCAAAAAGAAATTTCAATGTACAATGATGTTTTTTAAAAAACGGTCAAAATGTGCTCCACTCGGGCTGAAAACGCTTGTTCGGAACATTTCCTTAATGTTGACTATAAATCATAAACTAAGCATTTTTCAGCTGAAATAATGAATGTAGTCCTCTTAATTCTTGCTTCTAAAGCATACGCAAGCAGAAATTTCAATGTACAATGATGTTTTTAAAAAAAACAGTCAAAATGCGCTCCACTCGGGCTGAAAACGCTGTTGGGGACATTTCATTAATGTTGACTACAAATCAAAAACTAAGCATTTTTCAGCTGAAATAATGAAAGTAGTCCTCTTAATTCTTGCTTCTAAAGCATACGCAAGCAGAAATTTCAATGTACAATGATGTTTTTAAAAAAAACAGTCAAAATGTGCTCCACTCGGGCTGAAAACGCTGTTGGGGACATTTCATTAATGTTGACTACAAATCAAAAACTAAGCATTTTTCAGCTGAAATAATGAATGTAGTCCTCTTAATTCTTGCTTCTAAAGCATTCGCAAGCAGAAATTTCAATGTACAATGATGTTTTTAAAAAAACAGTCAAAATGTGCTCCACTCGGGCTGAAAACGCTGTTGGGGACATTTCATTAATGTTGACTATAAATCATAAACTAAGCATTTTTCAGCTGAAATAATGAATGTAGTGCTCTTAATTCTTGCTTCTAAAGCATACGCAAGCAGAAATTTCAATGTACAATGATGTTTTTAAAAAAACAGTCAAAATGTGCTCCACTCGGGCTGAAAACGCTTGTTTGGGACATTACATTAATGTTGACTATAAATCATAAACTAAGCATTTTTCAGCTGAAATAATGAATGTAGTCCTCTTAATTCTTGCTTCTAAAGCATACGCAAACAGAAATTTCAATGTACAATGATGTTTTTTAAAAAACGGTCAAAATGTGCTCCACTCGGGCTGAAAACGCTTGTTCGGAACATTTCCTTAATGTTGACTATAAATCATAAACTAAGCATTTTTCAGCTGAAATAATGAATGTAGTCCTCTTAATTCTTGCTTCTAAAGCATACGCAAGCAGAAATTTCAATGTACAATGATGTTTTTAAAAAAAACAGTCAAAATGCGCTCCACTCGGGCTGAAAACGCTGTTGGGGACATTTCATTAATGTTGACTACAAATCAAAAACTAAGCATTTTTCAGCTGAAATAATGAATGTAGTCCTCTTAATTCTTGCTTCTAAAGCATACGCAAGCAGAAATTTCAATGTACAATGATGTTTTTAAAAAAAGGGTCAAAATGTGCTCCACTCGGGCTGAAAACGCTTGTTCGGAACATTTCCTTAATGTTGACTATAAATCATAAACTAAGCATTTTTCAGCTGAAATAATGAATGTAGTCCTCTTAATTCTTGCTTCTAAAGCATACGCAAGCAGAAATTTCAATGTACAATGATGTTTTTAAAAAAAACAGTCAAAATGCGCTCCACTCGGGCTGAAAACGCTGTTGGGGACATTTCATTAATGTTGACTACAAATCAAAAACTAAGCATTTTTCAGCTGAAATAATGAAAGTAGTCCTCTTAATTCTTGCTTCTAAAGCATACGCAAGCAGAAATTTCAATGTACAATGATGTTTTTAAAAAAAACAGTCAAAATGTGCTCCACTCGGGCTGAAAACGCTGTTGGGGACATTTCATTAATGTTGACTACAAATCAAAAACTAAGCATTTTTCAGCTGAAATAATGAATGTAGTCCTCTTAATTCTTGCTTCTAAAGCATTCGCAAGCAGAAATTTCAATGTACAATGATGTTTTTAAAAAAACAGTCAAAATGTGCTCCACTCGGGCTGAAAACGCTGTTGGGGACATTTCATTAATGTTGACTATAAATCATAAACTAAGCATTTTTCAGCTGAAATAATGAATGTAGTGCTCTTAATTCTTGCTTCTAAAGCATACGCAAGCAGAAATTTCAATGTACAATGATGTTTTTAAAAAAACAGTCAAAATGTGCTCCACTCGGGCTGAAAACGCTTGTTTGGGACATTACATTAATGTTGACTATAAATCATAAACTAAGCATTTTTCAGCTGAAATAATGAATGTAGTCCTCTTAATTCTTGCTTCTAAAGCATACGCAAACAGAAATTTCAATGTACAATGATGTTTTTTAAAAAACGGTCAAAATGTGCTCCACTCGGGCTGAAAACGCTTGTTCGGAACATTTCCTTAATGTTGACTATAAATCATAAACTAAGCATTTTTCAGCTGAAATAATGAATGTAGTCCTCTTAATTCTTGCTTCTAAAGCATACGCAAGCAGAAATTTCAATGTACAATGATGTTTTTAAAAAAAACAGTCAAAATGCGCTCCACTCGGGCTGAAAACGCTGTTGGGGACATTTCATTAATGTTGACTACAAATCAAAAACTAAGCATTTTTCAGCTGAAATAATGAATGTAGTCCTCTTAATTCTTGCTTCTAAAGCATACGCAAGCAGAAATTTCAATGTACAATGATGTTTTTAAAAAAAGGGTCAAAATGTGCTCCACTCGGGCTGAAAACGCTTGTTTGGAACATTTCATTAATGTTGACTATAAATCATAAACTAAGCATTTTTCAGCTGAAATAATGAATGTAGTCCTCTTAATTCTTGCTTCTAAAGCATACGCAAGCAGAAATTTCAATGTACAATGATGTTTTTAAAAAACAGTCAAAATGTGCTCCACTCGGGCTGAAAACGCTTGTTTGGGACATGACATTAATGTTGACTATAAATCATAAACTAAGCATTTTTCAGCTGAAATAATGAATGTAGTCCTCTTAATTCTTGCTTCTAAAGCATACGCAAGCAGAAATTTCAATGTACAATGATGTTTTTAAAAAAAGGGTCAAAATGTGCTCCACTCGGGCTGAAAACGCTTGTTTGGAACATTTCATTAATGTTGACTATAAATCATAAACTAAGCATTTTTCAGCTGAAATAATGAATGTAGTCCTCTTAATTCTTGCTTCTAAAGCATACGCAAGCAGAAATTTCAATGTACAATGATGTTTTTAAAAAAACAGTCAAAATGTGCTCCACTCGGGCTGAAAACGCTTGTTTGGGACATGACATTAATGTTGACTATAAATCATAAACTAAGCATTTTTCAGCTGAAATAATGAATGTAGTCCTCTTAATTCTTGCTTCTAAAGCATACGCAAGCAGAAATTTCAATGTACAATGATGTTTTTAAAAAAACAGTCAAAATGTGCTCCACTCGGGCTGAAAACGCTTGTTTGGGACATTACATTAATGTTGACTATAAATCATAAACTAAGCATTTTTCAGCTGAAATAATGAATGTAGTCCTCTTAATTCTTGCTTCTAAAGCATACGCAAAAAGAAATTTCAATGTACAATGATGTTTTTTAAAAAACGGTCAAAATGTGCTCCACTCGGGCTGAAAACGCTTGTTCGGAACATTTCCTTAATGTTGACTATAAATCATAAACTAAGCATTTTTCAGCTGAAATAATGAATGTAGTCCTCTTAATTCTTGCTTCTAAAGCATACGCAAGCAGAAATTTCAATGTACAATGATGTTTTTAAAAAAAACAGTCAAAATGCGCTCCACTCGGGCTGAAAACGCTGTTGGGGACATTTCATTAATGTTGACTACAAATCAAAAACTAAGCATTTTTCAGCTGAAATAATGAAAGTAGTCCTCTTAATTCTTGCTTCTAAAGCATACGCAAGCAGAAATTTCAATGTACAATGATGTTTTTAAAAAAAACAGTCAAAATGTGCTCCACTCGGGCTGAAAACGCTGTTGGGGACATTTCATTAATGTTGACTACAAATCAAAAACTAAGCATTTTTCAGCTGAAATAATGAATGTAGTCCTCTTAATTCTTGCTTCTAAAGCATTCGCAAGCAGAAATTTCAATGTACAATGATGTTTTTAAAAAAACAGTCAAAATGTGCTCCACTCGGGCTGAAAACGCTGTTGGGGACATTTCATTAATGTTGACTATAAATCATAAACTAAGCATTTTTCAGCTGAAATAATGAATGTAGTGCTCTTAATTCTTGCTTCTAAAGCATACGCAAGCAGAAATTTCAATGTACAATGATGTTTTTAAAAAAACAGTCAAAATGTGCTCCACTCGGGCTGAAAACGCTTGTTTGGGACATTACATTAATGTTGACTATAAATCATAAACTAAGCATTTTTCAGCTGAAATAATGAATGTAGTCCTCTTAATTCTTGCTTCTAAAGCATACGCAAACAGAAATTTCAATGTACAATGATGTTTTTTAAAAAACGGTCAAAATGTGCTCCACTCGGGCTGAAAACGCTTGTTCGGAACATTTCCTGAATGTTGACTATAAATCATAAACTAAGCATTTTTCAGCTGAAATAATGAATGTAGTCCTCTTAATTCTTGCTTCTAAAGCATACGCAAGCAGAAATTTCAATGTACAATGATGTTTTTAAAAAAAACAGTCAAAATGCGCTCCACTCGGGCTGAAAACGCTGTTGGGGACATTTCATTAATGTTGACTACAAATCAAAAACTAAGCATTTTTCAGCTGAAATAATGAATGTAGTCCTCTTAATTCTTGCTTCTAAAGCATACGCAAGCAGAAATTTCAATGTACAATGATGTTTTTAAAAAAAGGGTCAAAATGTGCTCCACTCGGGCTGAAAACGCTTGTTTGGAACATTTCCTTAATGTTGACTATAAATCATAAACTAAGCATTTTTCAGCTGAAATAATGAATGTAGTCCTCTTAATTCTTGCTTCTAAAGCATACGCAAGCAGAAATTTCAATGTACAATGATGTTTTTAAAAAAAACAGTCAAAATGCGCTCCACTCGGGCTGAAAACGCTGTTGGGGACATTTCATTAATGTTGACTACAAATCAAAAACTAAGCATTTTTCAGCTGAAATAATGAAAGTAGTCCTCTTAATTCTTGCTTCTAAAGCATACGCAAGCAGAAATTTCAATGTACAATGATGTTTTTAAAAAAAACAGTCAAAATGTGCTCCACTCGGGCTGAAAACGCTGTTGGGGACATTTCATTAATGTTGACTACAAATCAAAAACTAAGCATTTTTCAGCTGAAATAATGAATGTAGTCCTCTTAATTCTTGCTTCTAAAGCATTCGCAAGCAGAAATTTCAATGTACAATGATGTTTTTAAAAAAACAGTCAAAATGTGCTCCACTCGGGCTGAAAACGCTGTTGGGGACATTTCATTAATGTTGACTATAAATCATAAACTAAGCATTTTTCAGCTGAAATAATGAATGTAGTGCTCTTAATTCTTGCTTCTAAAGCATACGCAAGCAGAAATTTCAATGTACAATGATGTTTTTAAAAAAACAGTCAAAATGTGCTCCACTCGGGCTGAAAACGCTTGTTTGGGACATTACATTAATGTTGACTATAAATCATAAACTAAGCATTTTTCAGCTGAAATAATGAATGTAGTCCTCTTAATTCTTGCTTCTAAAGCATACGCAAACAGAAATTTCAATGTACAATGATGTTTTTTAAAAAACGGTCAAAATGTGCTCCACTCGGGCTGAAAACGCTTGTTCGGAACATTTCCTTAATGTTGACTATAAATCATAAACTAAGCATTTTTCAGCTGAAATAATGAATGTAGTCCTCTTAATTCTTGCTTCTAAAGCATACGCAAGCAGAAATTTCAATGTACAATGATGTTTTTAAAAAAAACAGTCAAAATGCGCTCCACTCGGGCTGAAAACGCTGTTGGGGACATTTCATTAATGTTGACTACAAATCAAAAACTAAGCATTTTTCAGCTGAAATAATGAATGTAGTCCTCTTAATTCTTGCTTCTAAAGCATACGCAAGCAGAAATTTCAATGTACAATGATGTTTTTAAAAAAAGGGTCAAAATGTGCTCCACTCGGGCTGAAAACGCTTGTTCGGAACATTTCCTTAATGTTGACTATAAATCATAAACTAAGCATTTTTCAGCTGAAATAATGAATGTAGTCCTCTTAATTCTTGCTTCTAAAGCATACGCAAGCAGAAATTTCAATGTACAATGATGTTTTTAAAAAAAACAGTCAAAATGCGCTCCACTCGGGCTGAAAACGCTGTTGGGGACATTTCATTAATGTTGACTACAAATCAAAAACTAAGCATTTTTCAGCTGAAATAATGAAAGTAGTCCTCTTAATTCTTGCTTCTAAAGCATACGCAAGCAGAAATTTCAATGTACAATGATGTTTTTAAAAAAAACAGTCAAAATGTGCTCCACTCGGGCTGAAAACGCTTGTTTGGGACATTACATTAATGTTGACTATAAATCATAAACTAAGCATTTTTCAGCTGAAATAATGAATGTAGTCCTCTTAATTCTTGCTTCTAAAGCATACGCAAGCAGAAATTTCAATGTACAATATGTTTTTAAAAAAAACAGTCAAAATGCGCTCCACTCGGGCTGAAAACGCTGTTGGGGACATTTCATTAATGTTGACTACAAATCAAAAACTAAGCATTTTTCAGCTGAAATAATGAATGTAGTCCTCTTAATTCTTGCTTCTAAAGCATACGCAAGCAGAAATTTCAATGTACAATGATGTTTTTAAAAAAAGGGTCAAAATGTGCTCCACTCGGGCTGAAAACGCTTGTTTGGAACATTTCATTAATGTTGACTATAAATCATAAACTAAGCATTTTTCAGCTGAAATAATGAATGTAGTCCTCTTAATTCTTGCTTCTAAAGCATACGCAAGCAGAAATTTCAATGTACAATGATGTTTTTAAAAAAACAGTCAAAATGTGCTCCACTCGGGCTGAAAACGCTTGTTTGGGACATGACATTAATGTTGACTATAAATCATAAACTAAGCATTTTTCAGCTGAAATAATGAATGTAGTCCTCTTAATTCTTGCTTCTAAAGCATACGCAAGCAGAAATTTCAATGTACAATGATGTTTTTAAAAAAACAGTCAAAATGTGCTCCACTCGGGCTGAAAACGCTTGTTTGGGACATTACATTAATGTTGACTATAAATCATAAACTAAGCATTTTTCAGCTGAAATAATGAATGTAGTCCTCTTAATTCTTGCTTCTAAAGCATACGCAAACAGAAATTTCAATGTACAATGATGTTTTTTAAAAAACGGTCAAAATGTGCTCCACTCGGGCTGAAAACGCTTGTTCGGAACATTTCCTTAATGTTGACTATAAATCATAAACTAAGCATTTTTCAGCTGAAATAATGAATGTAGTCCTCTTAATTCTTGCTTCTAAAGCATACGCAAGCAGAAATTTCAATGTACAATGATGTTTTTAAAAAAAACAGTCAAAATGCGCTCCACTCGGGCTGAAAACGCTGTTGGGGACATTTCATTAATGTTGACTACAAATCAAAAACTAAGCATTTTTCAGCTGAAATAATGAATGTAGTCCTCTTAATTCTTGCTTCTAAAGCATACGCAAGCAGAAATTTCAATGTACAATGATGTTTTTAAAAAAAGGGTCAAAATGTGCTCCACTCGGGCTGAAAACGCTTGTTTGGAACATTTCATTAATGTTGACTATAAATCATAAACTAAGCATTTTTCAGCTGAAATAATGAATGTAGTCCTCTTAATTCTTGCTTCTAAAGCATACGCAAGCAGAAATTTCAATGTACAATGATGTTTTTAAAAAAACAGTCAAAATGTGCTCCACTCGGGCTGAAAACGCTTGTTTGGGACATGACATTAATGTTGACTATAAATCATAAACTAAGCATTTTTCAGCTGAAATAATGAATGTAGTCCTCTTAATTCTTGCTTCTAAAGCATACGCAAGCAGAAATTTCAATGTACAATGATGTTTTTAAAAAAACAGTCAAAATGTGCTCCACTCGGGCTGAAAACGCTTGTTTGGGACATTACATTAATGTTGACTATAAATCATAAACTAAGCATTTTTCAGCTGAAATAATGAATGTAGTCCTCTTAATTCTTGCTTCTAAAGCATACGCAAACAGAAATTTCAATGTACAGTGATGTTTTTTAAAAAACGGTCAAAATGTGCTCCACTCGGGCTGAAAACGCTTGTTCGGAACATTTCCTTAATGTTGACTATAAATCATAAACTAAGCATTTTTCAGCTGAAATAATGAATGTAGTCCTCTTAATTCTTGCTTCTAAAGCATACGCAAGCAGAAATTTCAATGTACAATGATGTTTTTAAAAAAAACAGTCAAAATGCGCTCCACTCGGGCTGAAAACGCTGTTGGGGACATTTCATTAATGTTGACTACAAATCAAAAACTAAGCATTTTTCAGCTGAAATAATGAATGTAGTCCTCTTAATTCTTGCTTCTAAAGCATACGCAAGCAGAAATTTCAATGTACAATGATGTTTTTAAAAAAAGGGTCAAAATGTGCTCCACTCGGGCTGAAAACGCTTGTTTGGAACATTTCATTAATGTTGACTATAAATCATAAACTAAGCATTTTTCAGCTGAAATAATGAATGTAGTCCTCTTAATTCTTGCTTCTAAAGCATACGCAAGCAGAAATTTCAATGTACAATGATGTTTTTAAAAAAACAGTCAAAATGTGCTCCACTCGGGCTGAAAACGCTTGTTTGGGACATGACATTAATGTTGACTATAAATCATAAACTAAGCATTTTTCAGCTGAAATAATGAATGTAGTCCTCTTAATTCTTGCTTCTAAAGCATACGCAAGCAGAAATTTCAATGTACAATGATGTTTTTAAAAAAACAGTCAAAATGTGCTCCACTCGGGCTGAAAACGCTTGTTTGGGACATTACATTAATGTTGACTATAAATCATAAACTAAGCATTTTTCAGCTGAAATAATGAATGTAGTCCTCTTAATTCTTGCTTCTAAAGCATACGCAAGCAGAAATTTCAATGTACAATGATGTTTTTAAAAAAACAGTCAAAATGTGCTCCACTCGGGCTGAAAACGCTTGTTTGGGACATTACATTAATGTTGACTATAAATCATAAACTAAGCATTTTTCAGCTGAAATAATGAATGTAGTCCTCTTAATTCTTGCTTCTAAAGCATACGCAAACAGAAATTTCAATGTACAATGATGTTTTTTAAAAAACGGTCAAAATGTGCTCCACTCGGGCTGAAAACGCTTGTTCGGAACATTTCCTGAATGTTGACTATAAATCATAAACTAAGCATTTTTCAGCTGAAATAATGAATGTAGTCCTCTTAATTCTTGCTTCTAAAGCATACGCAAGCAGAAATTTCAATGTACAATGATGTTTTTAAAAAAAACAGTCAAAATGCGCTCCACTCGGGCTGAAAACGCTGTTGGGGACATTTCATTAATGTTGACTACAAATCAAAAACTAAGCATTTTTCAGCTGAAATAATGAATGTAGTCCTCTTAATTCTTGCTTCTAAAGCATACGCAAGCAGAAATTTCAATGTACAATGATGTTTTTAAAAAAAGGGTCAAAATGTGCTCCACTCGGGCTGAAAACGCTTGTTTGGAACATTTCCTTAATGTTGACTATAAATCATAAACTAAGCATTTTTCAGCTGAAATAATGAATGTAGTCCTCTTAATTCTTGCTTCTAAAGCATACGCAAGCAGAAATTTCAATGTACAATGATGTTTTTAAAAAAAACAGTCAAAATGCGCTCCACTCGGGCTGAAAACGCTGTTGGGGACATTTCATTAATGTTGACTACAAATCAAAAACTAAGCATTTTTCAGCTGAAATAATGAAAGTAGTCCTCTTAATTCTTGCTTCTAAAGCATACGCAAGCAGAAATTTCAATGTACAATGATGTTTTTAAAAAAAACAGTCAAAATGTGCTCCACTCGGGCTGAAAACGCTGTTGGGGACATTTCATTAATGTTGACTACAAATCAAAAACTAAGCATTTTTCAGCTGAAATAATGAATGTAGTCCTCTTAATTCTTGCTTCTAAAGCATTCGCAAGCAGAAATTTCAATGTACAATGATGTTTTTAAAAAAACAGTCAAAATGTGCTCCACTCGGGCTGAAAACGCTGTTGGGGACATTTCATTAATGTTGACTATAAATCATAAACTAAGCATTTTTCAGCTGAAATAATGAATGTAGTGCTCTTAATTCTTGCTTCTAAAGCATACGCAAGCAGAAATTTCAATGTACAATGATGTTTTTAAAAAAACAGTCAAAATGTGCTCCACTCGGGCTGAAAACGCTTGTTTGGGACATTACATTAATGTTGACTATAAATCATAAACTAAGCATTTTTCAGCTGAAATAATGAATGTAGTCCTCTTAATTCTTGCTTCTAAAGCATACGCAAACAGAAATTTCAATGTACAATGATGTTTTTTAAAAAACGGTCAAAATGTGCTCCACTCGGGCTGAAAACGCTTGTTCGGAACATTTCCTTAATGTTGACTATAAATCATAAACTAAGCATTTTTCAGCTGAAATAATGAATGTAGTCCTCTTAATTCTTGCTTCTAAAGCATACGCAAGCAGAAATTTCAATGTACAATGATGTTTTTAAAAAAAACAGTCAAAATGCGCTCCACTCGGGCTGAAAACGCTGTTGGGGACATTTCATTAATGTTGACTACAAATCAAAAACTAAGCATTTTTCAGCTGAAATAATGAATGTAGTCCTCTTAATTCTTGCTTCTAAAGCATACGCAAGCAGAAATTTCAATGTACAATGATGTTTTTAAAAAAAGGGTCAAAATGTGCTCCACTCGGGCTGAAAACGCTTGTTCGGAACATTTCCTTAATGTTGACTATAAATCATAAACTAAGCATTTTTCAGCTGAAATAATGAATGTAGTCCTCTTAATTCTTGCTTCTAAAGCATACGCAAGCAGAAATTTCAATGTACAATGATGTTTTTAAAAAAAACAGTCAAAATGCGCT
Organism: Hippichthys cyanospilos; assembly: GCF_059441005.1. Classification (NCBI taxonomy): domain Eukaryota; kingdom Metazoa; phylum Chordata; class Actinopteri; order Syngnathiformes; family Syngnathidae; genus Hippichthys; species Hippichthys cyanospilos. Next base: position 526,793 of record NW_028283380.1, read on the forward strand.
CCACTCGGGCTGAAAACGCTGTTGGGGACATTTCATTAATGTTGACTACAAATCAAAAACTAAGCATTTTTCAGCTGAAATAATGAAAGTAGTCCTCTTAATTCTTGCTTCTAAAGCATACGCAAGCAGAAATTTCAATGTACAATGATGTTTTTAAAAAAAACAGTCAAAATGTGCTCCACTCGGGCTGAAAACGCTTGTTTGGGACATTACATTAATGTTGACTATAAATCATAAACTAAGCATTTTTCAGCTGAAATAATGAATGTAGTCCTCTTAATTCTTGCTTCTAAAGCATACGCAAGCAGAAATTTCAATGTACAATATGTTTTTAAAAAAAACAGTCAAAATGCGCTCCACTCGGGCTGAAAACGCTGTTGGGGACATTTCATTAATGTTGACTACAAATCAAAAACTAAGCATTTTTCAGCTGAAATAATGAATGTAGTCCTCTTAATTCTTGCTTCTAAAGCATACGCAAGCAGAAATTTCAATGTACAATGATGTTTTTAAAAAAAGGGTCAAAATGTGCTCCACTCGGGCTGAAAACGCTTGTTTGGAACATTTCATTAATGTTGACTATAAATCATAAACTAAGCATTTTTCAGCTGAAATAATGAATGTAGTCCTCTTAATTCTTGCTTCTAAAGCATACGCAAGCAGAAATTTCAATGTACAATGATGTTTTTAAAAAAACAGTCAAAATGTGCTCCACTCGGGCTGAAAACGCTTGTTTGGGACATGACATTAATGTTGACTATAAATCATAAACTAAGCATTTTTCAGCTGAAATAATGAATGTAGTCCTCTTAATTCTTGCTTCTAAAGCATACGCAAGCAGAAATTTCAATGTACAATGATGTTTTTAAAAAAACAGTCAAAATGTGCTCCACTCGGGCTGAAAACGCTTGTTTGGGACATTACATTAATGTTGACTATAAATCATAAACTAAGCATTTTTCAGCTGAAATAATGAATGTAGTCCTCTTAATTCTTGCTTCTAAAGCATACGCAAACAGAAATTTCAATGTACAATGATGTTTTTTAAAAAACGGTCAAAATGTGCTCCACTCGGGCTGAAAACGCTTGTTCGGAACATTTCCTTAATGTTGACTATAAATCATAAACTAAGCATTTTTCAGCTGAAATAATGAATGTAGTCCTCTTAATTCTTGCTTCTAAAGCATACGCAAGCAGAAATTTCAATGTACAATGATGTTTTTAAAAAAAACAGTCAAAATGCGCTCCACTCGGGCTGAAAACGCTGTTGGGGACATTTCATTAATGTTGACTACAAATCAAAAACTAAGCATTTTTCAGCTGAAATAATGAATGTAGTCCTCTTAATTCTTGCTTCTAAAGCATACGCAAGCAGAAATTTCAATGTACAATGATGTTTTTAAAAAAAGGGTCAAAATGTGCTCCACTCGGGCTGAAAACGCTTGTTTGGAACATTTCATTAATGTTGACTATAAATCATAAACTAAGCATTTTTCAGCTGAAATAATGAATGTAGTCCTCTTAATTCTTGCTTCTAAAGCATACGCAAGCAGAAATTTCAATGTACAATGATGTTTTTAAAAAAACAGTCAAAATGTGCTCCACTCGGGCTGAAAACGCTTGTTTGGGACATGACATTAATGTTGACTATAAATCATAAACTAAGCATTTTTCAGCTGAAATAATGAATGTAGTCCTCTTAATTCTTGCTTCTAAAGCATACGCAAGCAGAAATTTCAATGTACAATGATGTTTTTAAAAAAACAGTCAAAATGTGCTCCACTCGGGCTGAAAACGCTTGTTTGGGACATTACATTAATGTTGACTATAAATCATAAACTAAGCATTTTTCAGCTGAAATAATGAATGTAGTCCTCTTAATTCTTGCTTCTAAAGCATACGCAAACAGAAATTTCAATGTACAATGATGTTTTTTAAAAAACGGTCAAAATGTGCTCCACTCGGGCTGAAAACGCTTGTTCGGAACATTTCCTTAATGTTGACTATAAATCATAAACTAAGCATTTTTCAGCTGAAATAATGAATGTAGTCCTCTTAATTCTTGCTTCTAAAGCATACGCAAGCAGAAATTTCAATGTACAATGATGTTTTTAAAAAAAACAGTCAAAATGCGCTCCACTCGGGCTGAAAACGCTGTTGGGGACATTTCATTAATGTTGACTACAAATCAAAAACTAAGCATTTTTCAGCTGAAATAATGAATGTAGTCCTCTTAATTCTTGCTTCTAAAGCATACGCAAGCAGAAATTTCAATGTACAATGATGTTTTTAAAAAAAGGGTCAAAATGTGCTCCACTCGGGCTGAAAACGCTTGTTTGGAACATTTCATTAATGTTGACTATAAATCATAAACTAAGCATTTTTCAGCTGAAATAATGAATGTAGTCCTCTTAATTCTTGCTTCTAAAGCATACGCAAGCAGAAATTTCAATGTACAATGATGTTTTTAAAAAAACAGTCAAAATGTGCTCCACTCGGGCTGAAAACGCTTGTTTGGGACATGACATTAATGTTGACTATAAATCATAAACTAAGCATTTTTCAGCTGAAATAATGAATGTAGTCCTCTTAATTCTTGCTTCTAAAGCATACGCAAGCAGAAATTTCAATGTACAATGATGTTTTTAAAAAAACAGTCAAAATGTGCTCCACTCGGGCTGAAAACGCTTGTTTGGGACATTACATTAATGTTGACTATAAATCATAAACTAAGCATTTTTCAGCTGAAATAATGAATGTAGTCCTCTTAATTCTTGCTTCTAAAGCATACGCAAAAAGAAATTTCAATGTACAATGATGTTTTTTAAAAAACGGTCAAAATGTGCTCCACTCGGGCTGAAAACGCTTGTTCGGAACATTTCCTTAATGTTGACTATAAATCATAAACTAAGCATTTTTCAGCTGAAATAATGAATGTAGTCCTCTTAATTCTTGCTTCTAAAGCATACGCAAGCAGAAATTTCAATGTACAATGATGTTTTTAAAAAAAACAGTCAAAATGCGCTCCACTCGGGCTGAAAACGCTGTTGGGGACATTTCATTAATGTTGACTACAAATCAAAAACTAAGCATTTTTCAGCTGAAATAATGAATGTAGTCCTCTTAATTCTTGCTTCTAAAGCATACGCAAGCAGAAATTTCAATGTACAATGATGTTTTTAAAAAAAGGGTCAAAATGTGCTCCACTCGGGCTGAAAACGCTTGTTTGGAACATTTCATTAATGTTGACTATAAATCATAAACTAAGCATTTTTCAGCTGAAATAATGAATGTAGTCCTCTTAATTCTTGCTTCTAAAGCATACGCAAGCAGAAATTTCAATGTACAATGATGTTTTTAAAAAAACAGTCAAAATGTGCTCCACTCGGGCTGAAAACGCTTGTTTGGGACATGACATTAATGTTGACTATAAATCATAAACTAAGCATTTTTCAGCTGAAATAATGAATGTAGTCCTCTTAATTCTTGCTTCTAAAGCATACGCAAGCAGAAATTTCAATGTACAATGATGTTTTTAAAAAAACGGTCAAAATGTGCTCCACTCGGGCTGAAAACGCTTGTTTGGAACATTTCATTAATGTTGACTATAAATCATAAACTAAGCATTTTTCAGCTGAAATAATGAATGTAGTCCTCTTAATTCTTACTTCTAAAGCATACGCAAGCAGAAATTTCAATGTACAATGATGTTTTTAAAAAAACGGTCAAAATGTGCTCCACTCGGGCTGAAAACGCTTGTTTGGAACATTTCATTAATGTTGACTATAAATCATAAACTAAGCATTTTTCAGCTGAAATAATGAATGTAGTCCTCTTAATTCTTGCTTCTAAAGCATACGCAAGCAGAAATTTCAATGTACAATGATGTTTTTAAAAAAAACAGTCAAAATGTGCTCCACTCGGGCTGAAAACGCTGTTGGGGACATTTCATTAATGTTGACTACAAATCAAAAACTAAGCATTTTTCAGCTGAAATAATGAATGTAGTCCTCTTAATTCTTGCTTCTAAAGCATTCGCAAGCAGAAATTTCAATGTACAATGATGTTTTTAAAAAAAACAGTCAAAATGTGCTCCACTCGGGCTGAAAACGCTGTTGGGGACATTTCATTAATGTTGACTATAAATCATAAACTAAGCATTTTTCAGCTGAAATAATGAATGTAGTCCTCTTAATTCTTGCTTCTAAAGAATACGCAAGCAGAAATTTCAATGTACAATGATGTTTTTAAAAAAACAGTCAAAATGTGCTCCACTCGGGCTGAAAACGCTTGTTTGGGACATTACATTAATGTTGACTATAAATCATAAACTAAGCATTTTTCAGCTGAAATAATGAATGTAGTCCTCTTAATTCTTGCTTCTAAAGCATACGCAAACAGAAATTTCAATGTACAATGATGTTTTTTAAAAAACGGTCAAAATGTGCTCCACTCGGGCTGAAAACGCTTGTTCGGAACATTTCCTTAATGTTGACTATAAATCATAAACTAAGCATTTTTCAGCTGAAATAATGAATGTAGTCCTCTTAATTCTTGCTTCTAAAGCATACGCAAGCAGAAATTTCAATGTACAATGATGTTTTTAAAAAAAACAGTCAAAATGCGCTCCACTCGGGCTGAAAACGCTGTTGGGGACATTTCATTAATGTTGACTACAAATCAAAAACTAAGCATTTTTCAGCTGAAATAATGAAAGTAGTCCTCTTAATTCTTGCTTCTAAAGCATACGCAAGCAGAAATTTCAATGTACAATGATGTTTTTAAAAAAAACAGTCAAAATGTGCTCCACTCGGGCTGAAAACGCTGTTGGGGACATTTCATTAATGTTGACTACAAATCAAAAACTAAGCATTTTTCAGCTGAAATAATGAATGTAGTCCTCTTAATTCTTGCTTCTAAAGCATTCGCAAGCAGAAATTTCAATGTACAATGATGTTTTTAAAAAAACAGTCAAAATGTGCTCCACTCGGGCTGAAAACGCTGTTGGGGACATTTCATTAATGTTGACTATAAATCATAAACTAAGCATTTTTCAGCTGAAATAATGAATGTAGTCCTCTTAATTCTTGCTTCTAAAGAATACGCAAGCAGAAATTTCAATGTACAATGATGTTTTTAAAAAAACAGTCAAAATGTGCTCCACTCGGGCTGAAACGCTTGTTTGGGACATTACATTAATGTTGACTATAAATCATAAACTAAGCATTTTTCAGCTGAAATAATGAATGTAGTCCTCTTAATTCTTGCTTCTAAAGCATACGCAAACAGAAATTTCAATGTACAATGATGTTTTTTAAAAAACGGTCAAAATGTGCTCCACTCGGGCTGAAAACGCTTGTTCGGAACATTTCCTTAATGTTGACTATAAATCATAAACTAAGCATTTTTCAGCTGAAATAATGAATGTAGTCCTCTTAATTCTTGCTTCTAAAGCATACGCAAACAGAAATTTCAATGTACAATGATGTTTTTAAAAAAACGGTCAAAATGTGCTCCACTCGGGCTGAAAACGCTTGTTTGGGACATTACATTAATGTTGACTATAAATCATAAACTAAGCATTTTTCAGCTGAAATAATGAATGTAGTCCTCTTAATTCTTGCTTCTAAAGCATACGCAAGCAGAAATTTCAATGTACAATGATGTTTTTAAAAAAAACAGTCAAAATGTGCTCCACTCGGGCTGAAAACGCTGTTGGGGACATTTCATTAATGTTGACTACAAATCAAAAACTAAGCATTTTTCAGCTGAAATAATGAATGTAGTCCTCTTAATTCTTGCTTCTAAAGCATTCGCAAGCAGAAATTTCAATGTACAATGATGTTTTTAAAAAAACAGTCAAAATGTGCTCCACTCGGGCTGAAAACGCTTGTTTGGAACATTTCATTAATGTTGACTATAAATCATAAACTAAGCATTTTTCAGCTGAAATAATGAATGTAGTCCTCTTAATTCTTGCTTCTAAAGCATACGCAAGCAGAAATTTCAATGAACAATGATGTTTTTAAAAAAACAGTCAAAATGTGCTCCACTCGGGCTGAAAACGCTTGTTTGGGACATGACATTAATGTTGACTATAAATCATAAACTAAGCATTTTTCAGCTGAAATAATGAATGTAGTCCTCTTAATTCTTGCTTCTACAGCATACGCAAGCAGAAATTTCAATGTACAATGATGTTTTTAAAAAAAACAGTCAAAATGCGCTCCACTCGGGCTGAAAACGCTGTTGGGGACATTTCATTAATGTTGACTACAAATCAAAAACTAAGCATTTTTCAGCTGAAATAATGAATGTAGTCCTCTTAATTCTTGCTTCTAAAGCATACGCAAGCAGAAATTTCAATGTACAATGATGTTTTTAAAAAAAGGGTCAAAATGTGCTCCACTCGGGCTGAAAACGCTTGTTTGGAACATTTCATTAATGTTGACTATAAATCATAAACTAAGCATTTTTCAGCTGAAATAATGAATGTAGTCCTCTTAATTCTTGCTTCTAAAGCATACGCAAGCAGAAATTTCAATGTACAATGATGTTTTTAAAAAAACAGTCAAAATGTGCTCCACTCGGGCTGAAAACGCTTGTTTGGGACATGACATTAATGTTGACTATAAATCATAAACTAAGCATTTTTCAGCTGAAATAATGAATGTAGTCCTCTTAATTCTTGCTTCTAAAGCATACGCAAGCAGAAATTTCAATGTACAATGATGTTTTTAAAAAAACAGTCAAAATGTGCTCCACTCGGGCTGAAAACGCTTGTTTGGGACATTACATTAATGTTAACTATAAATCATAAACTAAGCATTTTTCAGCTGAAATAATGAATGTAGTCCTCTTAATTCTTGCTTCTAAAGCATACGCAAAAAGAAATTTCAATGTACAATGATGTTTTTTAAAAAACGGTCAAAATGTGCTCCACTCGGGCTGAAAACGCTTGTTCGGAACATTTCCTTAATGTTGACTATAAATCATAAACTAAGCATTTTTCAGCTGAAATAATGAATGTAGTCCTCTTAATTCTTGCTTCTAAAGCATACGCAAGCAGAAATTTCAATGTACAATGATGTTTTTAAAAAAAACAGTCAAAATGCGCTCCACTCGGGCTGAAAACGCTGTTGGGGACATTTCATTAATGTTGACTACAAATCAAAAACTAAGCATTTTTCAGCTGAAATAATGAAAGTAGTCCTCTTAATTCTTGCTTCTAAAGCATACGCAAGCAGAAATTTCAATGTACAATGATGTTTTTAAAAAAAACAGTCAAAATGTGCTCCACTCGGGCTGAAAACGCTGTTGGGGACATTTCATTAATGTTGACTACAAATCAAAAACTAAGCATTTTTCAGCTGAAATAATGAATGTAGTCCTCTTAATTCTTGCTTCTAAAGCATTCGCAAGCAGAAATTTCAATGTACAATGATGTTTTTAAAAAAACAGTCAAAATGTGCTCCACTCGGGCTGAAAACGCTGTTGGGGACATTTCATTAATGTTGACTATAAATCATAAACTAAGCATTTTTCAGCTGAAATAATGAATGTAGTGCTCTTAATTCTTGCTTCTAAAGCATACGCAAGCAGAAATTTCAATGTACAATGATGTTTTTAAAAAAACAGTCAAAATGTGCTCCACTCGGGCTGAAAACGCTTGTTTGGGACATTTCATTAATGTTGACTACAAATCAAAAACTAAGCATTTTTCAGCTGAAATAATGAATGTAGTCCTCTTAATTCTTGCTTCTAAAGCATACGCAAGCAGAAATTTCAATGTACAATGATGTTTTTAAAAAAAGGGTCAAAATGTGCTCCACTCGGGCTGAAAACGCTTGTTTGGAACATTTCATTAATGTTGACTATAAATCATAAACTAAGCATTTTTCAGCTGAAATAATGAATGTAGTCCTCTTAATTCTTGCTTCTAAAGCATACGCAAGCAGAAATTTCAATGTACAATGATGTTTTTAAAAAAACAGTCAAAATGTGCTCCACTCGGGCTGAAAACGCTTGTTTGGGACATGACATTAATGTTGACTATAAATCATAAACTAAGCATTTTTCAGCTGAAATAATGAATGTAGTCCTCTTAATTCTTGCTTCTAAAGCATACGCAAGCAGAAATTTCAATGTACAATGATGTTTTTAAAAAAACAGTCAAAATGTGCTCCACTCGGGCTGAAAACGCTTGTTTGGGACATTACATTAATGTTGACTATAAATCATAAACTAAGCATTTTTCAGCTGAAATAATGAATGTAGTCCTCTTAATTCTTGCTTCTAAAGCATACGCAAAAAGAAATTTCAATGTACAATGATGTTTTTTAAAAAACGGTCAAAATGTGCTCCACTCGGGCTGAAAACGCTTGTTCGGAACATTTCCTTAATGTTGACTATAAATCATAAACTAAGCATTTTTCAGCTGAAATAATGAATGTAGTCCTCTTAATTCTTGCTTCTAAAGCATACGCAAGCAGAAATTTCAATGTACAATGATGTTTTTAAAAAAAACAGTCAAAATGCGCTCCACTCGGGCTGAAAACGCTGTTGGGGACATTTCATTAATGTTGACTACAAATCAAAAACTAAGCATTTTTCAGCTGAAATAATGAATGTAGTCCTCTTAATTCTTGCTTCTAAAGCATACGCAAGCAGAAATTTCAATGTACAATGATGTTTTTAAAAAAAGGGTCAAAATGTGCTCCACTCGGGCTGAAAACGCTTGTTTGGAACATTTCATTAATGTTGACTATAAATCATAAACTAAGCATTTTTCAGCTGAAATAATGAATGTAGTCCTCTTAATTCTTGCTTCTAAAGCATACGCAAGCAGAAATTTCAATGTACAATGATGTTTTTAAAAAAACAGTCAAAATGTGCTCCACTCGGGCTGAAAACGCTTGTTTGGGACATGACATTAATGTTGACTATAAATCATAAACTAAGCATTTTTCAGCTGAAATAATGAATGTAGTCCTCTTAATTCTTGCTTCTAAAGCATACGCAAGCAGAAATTTCAATGTACAATGATGTTTTTAAAAAAACGGTCAAAATGTGCTCCACTCGGGCTGAAAACGCTTGTTTGGAACATTTCATTAATGTTGACTATAAATCATAAACTAAGCATTTTTCAGCTGAAATAATGAATGTAGTCCTCTTAATTCTTACTTCTAAAGCATACGCAAGCAGAAATTTCAATGTACAATGATGTTTTTAAAAAAACGGTCAAAATGTGCTCCACTCGGGCTGAAAACGCTTGTTTGGAACATTTCATTAATGTTGACTATAAATCATAAACTAAGCATTTTTCAGCTGAAATAATGAATGTAGTCCTCTTAATTCTTGCTTCTAAAGCATACGCAAGCAGAAATTTCAATGTACAATGATGTTTTTAAAAAAAACAGTCAAAATGTGCTCCACTCGGGCTGAAAACGCTGTTGGGGACATTTCATTAATGTTGACTACAAATCAAAAACTAAGCATTTTTCAGCTGAAATAATGAATGTAGTCCTCTTAATTCTTGCTTCTAAAGCATTCGCAAGCAGAAATTTCAATGTACAATGATGTTTTTAAAAAAAACAGTCAAAATGTGCTCCACTCGGGCTGAAAACGCTGTTGGGGACATTTCATTAATGTTGACTATAAATCATAAACTAAGCATTTTTCAGCTGAAATAATGAATGTAGTCCTCTTAATTCTTGCTTCTAAAGAATACGCAAGCAGAAATTTCAATGTACAATGATGTTTTTAAAAAAACAGTCAAAATGTGCTCCACTCGGGCTGAAAACGCTTGTTTGGGACATTACATTAATGTTGACTATAAATCATAAACTAAGCATTTTTCAGCTGAAATAATGAATGTAGTCCTCTTAATTCTTGCTTCTAAAGCATACGCAAACAGAAATTTCAATGTACAATGATGTTTTTTAAAAAACGGTCAAAATGTGCTCCACTCGGGCTGAAAACGCTTGTTCGGAACATTTCCTTAATGTTGACTATAAATCATAAACTAAGCATTTTTCAGCTGAAATAATGAATGTAGTCCTCTTAATTCTTGCTTCTAAAGCATACGCAAGCAGAAATTTCAATGTACAATGATGTTTTTAAAAAAAACAGTCAAAATGCGCTCCACTCGGGCTGAAAACGCTGTTGGGGACATTTCATTAATGTTGACTACAAATCAAAAACTAAGCATTTTTCAGCTGAAATAATGAAAGTAGTCCTCTTAATTCTTGCTTCTAAAGCATACGCAAGCAGAAATTTCAATGTACAATGATGTTTTTAAAAAAAACAGTCAAAATGTGCTCCACTCGGGCTGAAAACGCTGTTGGGGACATTTCATTAATGTTGACTACAAATCAAAAACTAAGCATTTTTCAGCTGAAATAATGAATGTAGTCCTCTTAATTCTTGCTTCTAAAGCATTCGCAAGCAGAAATTTCAATGTACAATGATGTTTTTAAAAAAACAGTCAAAATGTGCTCCACTCGGGCTGAAAACGCTGTTGGGGACATTTCATTAATGTTGACTATAAATCATAAACTAAGCATTTTTCAGCTGAAATAATGAATGTAGTCCTCTTAATTCTTGCTTCTAAAGAATACGCAAGCAGAAATTTCAATGTACAATGATGTTTTTAAAAAAACAGTCAAAATGTGCTCCACTCGGGCTGAAAACGCTTGTTTGGGACATTACATTAATGTTGACTATAAATCATAAACTAAGCATTTTTCAGCTGAAATAATGAATGTAGTCCTCTTAATTCTTGCTTCTAAAGCATACGCAAACAGAAATTTCAATGTACAATGATGTTTTTTAAAAAACGGTCAAAATGTGCTCCACTCGGGCTGAAAACGCTTGTTCGGAACATTTCCTTAATGTTGACTATAAATCATAAACTAAGCATTTTTCAGCTGAAATAATGAATGTAGTCCTCTTAATTCTTGCTTCTAAAGCATACGCAAACAGAAATTTCAATGTACAATGATGTTTTTAAAAAAACGGTCAAAATGTGCTCCACTCGGGCTGAAAACGCTTGTTTGGGACATTACATTAATGTTGACTATAAATCATAAACTAAGCATTTTTCAGCTGAAATAATGAATGTAGTCCTCTTAATTCTTGCTTCTAAAGCATACGCAAGCAGAAATTTCAATGTACAATGATGTTTTTAAAAAAAACAGTCAAAATGTGCTCCACTCGGGCTGAAAACGCTGTTGGGGACATTTCATTAATGTTGACTACAAATCAAAAACTAAGCATTTTTCAGCTGAAATAATGAATGTAGTCCTCTTAATTCTTGCTTCTAAAGCATTCGCAAGCAGAAATTTCAATGTACAATGATGTTTTTAAAAAAACAGTCAAAATGTGCTCCACTCGGGCTGAAAACGCTTGTTTGGAACATTTCATTAATGTTGACTATAAATCATAAACTAAGCATTTTTCAGCTGAAATAATGAATGTAGTCCTCTTAATTCTTGCTTCTAAAGCATACGCAAGCAGAAATTTCAATGAACAATGATGTTTTTAAAAAAACAGTCAAAATGTGCTCCACTCGGGCTGAAAACGCTTGTTTAGGACATGACATTAATGTTGACTATAAATCATAAACTAAGCATTTTTCAGCTGAAATAATGAATGTAGTCCTCTTAATTCTTGCTTCTACAGCATACGCAAGCAGAAATTTCAATGTACAATGATGTTTTTAAAAAAAACAGTCAAAATGCGCTCCACTCGGGCTGAAAACGCTGTTGGGGACATTTCATTAATGTTGACTACAAATCAAAAACTAAGCATTTTTCAGCTGAAATAATGAATGTAGTCCTCTTAATTCTTGCTTCTAAAGCATACGCAAGCAGAAATTTCAATGTACAATGATGTTTTTAAAAAAAGGGTCAAAATGTGCTCCACTCGGGCTGAAAACGCTTGTTTGGAACATTTCATTAATGTTGACTATAAATCATAAACTAAGCATTTTTCAGCTGAAATAATGAATGTAGTCCTCTTAATTCTTGCTTCTAAAGCATACGCAAGCAGAAATTTCAATGTACAATGATGTTTTTAAAAAAACAGTCAAAATGTGCTCCACTCGGGCTGAAAACGCTTGTTTGGGACATGACATTAATGTTGACTATAAATCATAAACTAAGCATTTTTCAGCTGAAATAATGAATGTAGTCCTCTTAATTCTTGCTTCTAAAGCATACGCAAGCAGAAATTTCAATGTACAATGATGTTTTTAAAAAAACAGTCAAAATGTGCTCCACTCGGGCTGAAAACGCTTGTTTGGGACATTACATTAATGTTAACTATAAATCATAAACTAAGCATTTTTCAGCTGAAATAATGAATGTAGTCCTCTTAATTCTTGCTTCTAAAGCATACGCAAAAAGAAATTTCAATGTACAATGATGTTTTTTAAAAAACGGTCAAAATGTGCTCCACTCGGGCTGAAAACGCTTGTTCGGAACATTTCCTTAATGTTGACTATAAATCATAAACTAAGCATTTTTCAGCTGAAATAATGAATGTAGTCCTCTTAATTCTTGCTTCTAAAGCATACGCAAGCAGAAATTTCAATGTACAATGATGTTTTTAAAAAAAACAGTCAAAATGCGCTCCACTCGGGCTGAAAACGCTGTTGGGGACATTTCATTAATGTTGACTACAAATCAAAAACTAAGCATTTTTCAGCTGAAATAATGAAAGTAGTCCTCTTAATTCTTGCTTCTAAAGCATACGCAAGCAGAAATTTCAATGTACAATGATGTTTTTAAAAAAAACAGTCAAAATGTGCTCCACTCGGGCTGAAAACGCTGTTGGGGACATTTCATTAATGTTGACTACAAATCAAAAACTAAGCATTTTTCAGCTGAAATAATGAATGTAGTCCTCTTAATTCTTGCTTCTAAAGCATTCGCAAGCAGAAATTTCAATGTACAATGATGTTTTTAAAAAAACAGTCAAAATGTGCTCCACTCGGGCTGAAAACGCTGTTGGGGACATTTCATTAATGTTGACTATAAATCATAAACTAAGCATTTTTCAGCTGAAATAATGAATGTAGTGCTCTTAATTCTTGCTTCTAAAGCATACGCAAGCAGAAATTTCAATGTACAATGATGTTTTTAAAAAAACAGTCAAAATGTGCTCCACTCGGGCTGAAAACGCTTGTTTGGGACATTACATTAATGTTGACTATAAATCATAAACTAAGCATTTTTCAGCTGAAATAATGAATGTAGTCCTCTTAATTCTTGCTTCTAAAGCATACGCAAACAGAAATTTCAATGTACAATGATGTTTTTTAAAAAACGGTCAAAATGTGCTCCACTCGGGCTGAAAACGCTTGTTCGGAACATTTCCTTAATGTTGACTATAAATCATAAACTAAGCATTTTTCAGCTGAAATAATGAATGTAGTCCTCTTAATTCTTGCTTCTAAAGCATACGCAAGCAGAAATTTCAATGTACAATGATGTTTTTAAAAAAAACAGTCAAAATGCGCTCCACTCGGGCTGAAAACGCTGTTGGGGACATTTCATTAATGTTGACTACAAATCAAAAACTAAGCATTTTTCAGCTGAAATAATGAATGTAGTCCTCTTAATTCTTGCTTCTAAAGCATACGCAAGCAGAAATTTCAATGTACAATGATGTTTTTAAAAAAAGGGTCAAAATGTGCTCCACTCGGGCTGAAAACGCTTGTTCGGAACATTTCCTTAATGTTGACTATAAATCATAAACTAAGCATTTTTCAGCTGAAATAATGAATGTAGTCCTCTTAATTCTTGCTTCTAAAGCATACGCAAGCAGAAATTTCAATGTACAATGATGTTTTTAAAAAAAACAGTCAAAATGCGCTCCACTCGGGCTGAAAACGCTGTTGGGGACATTTCATTAATGTTGACTACAAATCAAAAACTAAGCATTTTTCAGCTGAAATAATGAAAGTAGTCCTCTTAATTCTTGCTTCTAAAGCATACGCAAGCAGAAATTTCAATGTACAATGATGTTTTTAAAAAAAACAGTCAAAATGTGCTCCACTCGGGCTGAAAACGCTGTTGGGGACATTTCATTAATGTTGACTACAAATCAAAAACTAAGCATTTTTCAGCTGAAATAATGAATGTAGTCCTCTTAATTCTTGCTTCTAAAGCATTCGCAAGCAGAAATTTCAATGTACAATGATGTTTTTAAAAAAACAGTCAAAATGTGCTCCACTCGGGCTGAAAACGCTGTTGGGGACATTTCATTAATGTTGACTATAAATCATAAACTAAGCATTTTTCAGCTGAAATAATGAATGTAGTGCTCTTAATTCTTGCTTCTAAAGCATACGCAAGCAGAAATTTCAATGTACAATGATGTTTTTAAAAAAACAGTCAAAATGTGCTCCACTCGGGCTGAAAACGCTTGTTTGGGACATTACATTAATGTTGACTATAAATCATAAACTAAGCATTTTTCAGCTGAAATAATGAATGTAGTCCTCTTAATTCTTGCTTCTAAAGCATACGCAAACAGAAATTTCAATGTACAATGATGTTTTTTAAAAAACGGTCAAAATGTGCTCCACTCGGGCTGAAAACGCTTGTTCGGAACATTTCCTTAATGTTGACTATAAATCATAAACTAAGCATTTTTCAGCTGAAATAATGAATGTAGTCCTCTTAATTCTTGCTTCTAAAGCATACGCAAGCAGAAATTTCAATGTACAATGATGTTTTTAAAAAAAACAGTCAAAATGCGCTCCACTCGGGCTGAAAACGCTGTTGGGGACATTTCATTAATGTTGACTACAAATCAAAAACTAAGCATTTTTCAGCTGAAATAATGAATGTAGTCCTCTTAATTCTTGCTTCTAAAGCATACGCAAGCAGAAATTTCAATGTACAATGATGTTTTTAAAAAAAGGGTCAAAATGTGCTCCACTCGGGCTGAAAACGCTTGTTTGGAACATTTCATTAATGTTGACTATAAATCATAAACTAAGCATTTTTCAGCTGAAATAATGAATGTAGTCCTCTTAATTCTTGCTTCTAAAGCATACGCAAGCAGAAATTTCAATGTACAATGATGTTTTTAAAAAACAGTCAAAATGTGCTCCACTCGGGCTGAAAACGCTTGTTTGGGACATGACATTAATGTTGACTATAAATCATAAACTAAGCATTTTTCAGCTGAAATAATGAATGTAGTCCTCTTAATTCTTGCTTCTAAAGCATACGCAAGCAGAAATTTCAATGTACAATGATGTTTTTAAAAAAAGGGTCAAAATGTGCTCCACTCGGGCTGAAAACGCTTGTTTGGAACATTTCATTAATGTTGACTATAAATCATAAACTAAGCATTTTTCAGCTGAAATAATGAATGTAGTCCTCTTAATTCTTGCTTCTAAAGCATACGCAAGCAGAAATTTCAATGTACAATGATGTTTTTAAAAAAACAGTCAAAATGTGCTCCACTCGGGCTGAAAACGCTTGTTTGGGACATGACATTAATGTTGACTATAAATCATAAACTAAGCATTTTTCAGCTGAAATAATGAATGTAGTCCTCTTAATTCTTGCTTCTAAAGCATACGCAAGCAGAAATTTCAATGTACAATGATGTTTTTAAAAAAACAGTCAAAATGTGCTCCACTCGGGCTGAAAACGCTTGTTTGGGACATTACATTAATGTTGACTATAAATCATAAACTAAGCATTTTTCAGCTGAAATAATGAATGTAGTCCTCTTAATTCTTGCTTCTAAAGCATACGCAAAAAGAAATTTCAATGTACAATGATGTTTTTTAAAAAACGGTCAAAATGTGCTCCACTCGGGCTGAAAACGCTTGTTCGGAACATTTCCTTAATGTTGACTATAAATCATAAACTAAGCATTTTTCAGCTGAAATAATGAATGTAGTCCTCTTAATTCTTGCTTCTAAAGCATACGCAAGCAGAAATTTCAATGTACAATGATGTTTTTAAAAAAAACAGTCAAAATGCGCTCCACTCGGGCTGAAAACGCTGTTGGGGACATTTCATTAATGTTGACTACAAATCAAAAACTAAGCATTTTTCAGCTGAAATAATGAAAGTAGTCCTCTTAATTCTTGCTTCTAAAGCATACGCAAGCAGAAATTTCAATGTACAATGATGTTTTTAAAAAAAACAGTCAAAATGTGCTCCACTCGGGCTGAAAACGCTGTTGGGGACATTTCATTAATGTTGACTACAAATCAAAAACTAAGCATTTTTCAGCTGAAATAATGAATGTAGTCCTCTTAATTCTTGCTTCTAAAGCATTCGCAAGCAGAAATTTCAATGTACAATGATGTTTTTAAAAAAACAGTCAAAATGTGCTCCACTCGGGCTGAAAACGCTGTTGGGGACATTTCATTAATGTTGACTATAAATCATAAACTAAGCATTTTTCAGCTGAAATAATGAATGTAGTGCTCTTAATTCTTGCTTCTAAAGCATACGCAAGCAGAAATTTCAATGTACAATGATGTTTTTAAAAAAACAGTCAAAATGTGCTCCACTCGGGCTGAAAACGCTTGTTTGGGACATTACATTAATGTTGACTATAAATCATAAACTAAGCATTTTTCAGCTGAAATAATGAATGTAGTCCTCTTAATTCTTGCTTCTAAAGCATACGCAAACAGAAATTTCAATGTACAATGATGTTTTTTAAAAAACGGTCAAAATGTGCTCCACTCGGGCTGAAAACGCTTGTTCGGAACATTTCCTGAATGTTGACTATAAATCATAAACTAAGCATTTTTCAGCTGAAATAATGAATGTAGTCCTCTTAATTCTTGCTTCTAAAGCATACGCAAGCAGAAATTTCAATGTACAATGATGTTTTTAAAAAAAACAGTCAAAATGCGCTCCACTCGGGCTGAAAACGCTGTTGGGGACATTTCATTAATGTTGACTACAAATCAAAAACTAAGCATTTTTCAGCTGAAATAATGAATGTAGTCCTCTTAATTCTTGCTTCTAAAGCATACGCAAGCAGAAATTTCAATGTACAATGATGTTTTTAAAAAAAGGGTCAAAATGTGCTCCACTCGGGCTGAAAACGCTTGTTTGGAACATTTCCTTAATGTTGACTATAAATCATAAACTAAGCATTTTTCAGCTGAAATAATGAATGTAGTCCTCTTAATTCTTGCTTCTAAAGCATACGCAAGCAGAAATTTCAATGTACAATGATGTTTTTAAAAAAAACAGTCAAAATGCGCTCCACTCGGGCTGAAAACGCTGTTGGGGACATTTCATTAATGTTGACTACAAATCAAAAACTAAGCATTTTTCAGCTGAAATAATGAAAGTAGTCCTCTTAATTCTTGCTTCTAAAGCATACGCAAGCAGAAATTTCAATGTACAATGATGTTTTTAAAAAAAACAGTCAAAATGTGCTCCACTCGGGCTGAAAACGCTGTTGGGGACATTTCATTAATGTTGACTACAAATCAAAAACTAAGCATTTTTCAGCTGAAATAATGAATGTAGTCCTCTTAATTCTTGCTTCTAAAGCATTCGCAAGCAGAAATTTCAATGTACAATGATGTTTTTAAAAAAACAGTCAAAATGTGCTCCACTCGGGCTGAAAACGCTGTTGGGGACATTTCATTAATGTTGACTATAAATCATAAACTAAGCATTTTTCAGCTGAAATAATGAATGTAGTGCTCTTAATTCTTGCTTCTAAAGCATACGCAAGCAGAAATTTCAATGTACAATGATGTTTTTAAAAAAACAGTCAAAATGTGCTCCACTCGGGCTGAAAACGCTTGTTTGGGACATTACATTAATGTTGACTATAAATCATAAACTAAGCATTTTTCAGCTGAAATAATGAATGTAGTCCTCTTAATTCTTGCTTCTAAAGCATACGCAAACAGAAATTTCAATGTACAATGATGTTTTTTAAAAAACGGTCAAAATGTGCTCCACTCGGGCTGAAAACGCTTGTTCGGAACATTTCCTTAATGTTGACTATAAATCATAAACTAAGCATTTTTCAGCTGAAATAATGAATGTAGTCCTCTTAATTCTTGCTTCTAAAGCATACGCAAGCAGAAATTTCAATGTACAATGATGTTTTTAAAAAAAACAGTCAAAATGCGCTCCACTCGGGCTGAAAACGCTGTTGGGGACATTTCATTAATGTTGACTACAAATCAAAAACTAAGCATTTTTCAGCTGAAATAATGAATGTAGTCCTCTTAATTCTTGCTTCTAAAGCATACGCAAGCAGAAATTTCAATGTACAATGATGTTTTTAAAAAAAGGGTCAAAATGTGCTCCACTCGGGCTGAAAACGCTTGTTCGGAACATTTCCTTAATGTTGACTATAAATCATAAACTAAGCATTTTTCAGCTGAAATAATGAATGTAGTCCTCTTAATTCTTGCTTCTAAAGCATACGCAAGCAGAAATTTCAATGTACAATGATGTTTTTAAAAAAAACAGTCAAAATGCGCTCCACTCGGGCTGAAAACGCTGTTGGGGACATTTCATTAATGTTGACTACAAATCAAAAACTAAGCATTTTTCAGCTGAAATAATGAAAGTAGTCCTCTTAATTCTTGCTTCTAAAGCATACGCAAGCAGAAATTTCAATGTACAATGATGTTTTTAAAAAAAACAGTCAAAATGTGCTCCACTCGGGCTGAAAACGCTTGTTTGGGACATTACATTAATGTTGACTATAAATCATAAACTAAGCATTTTTCAGCTGAAATAATGAATGTAGTCCTCTTAATTCTTGCTTCTAAAGCATACGCAAGCAGAAATTTCAATGTACAATATGTTTTTAAAAAAAACAGTCAAAATGCGCTCCACTCGGGCTGAAAACGCTGTTGGGGACATTTCATTAATGTTGACTACAAATCAAAAACTAAGCATTTTTCAGCTGAAATAATGAATGTAGTCCTCTTAATTCTTGCTTCTAAAGCATACGCAAGCAGAAATTTCAATGTACAATGATGTTTTTAAAAAAAGGGTCAAAATGTGCTCCACTCGGGCTGAAAACGCTTGTTTGGAACATTTCATTAATGTTGACTATAAATCATAAACTAAGCATTTTTCAGCTGAAATAATGAATGTAGTCCTCTTAATTCTTGCTTCTAAAGCATACGCAAGCAGAAATTTCAATGTACAATGATGTTTTTAAAAAAACAGTCAAAATGTGCTCCACTCGGGCTGAAAACGCTTGTTTGGGACATGACATTAATGTTGACTATAAATCATAAACTAAGCATTTTTCAGCTGAAATAATGAATGTAGTCCTCTTAATTCTTGCTTCTAAAGCATACGCAAGCAGAAATTTCAATGTACAATGATGTTTTTAAAAAAACAGTCAAAATGTGCTCCACTCGGGCTGAAAACGCTTGTTTGGGACATTACATTAATGTTGACTATAAATCATAAACTAAGCATTTTTCAGCTGAAATAATGAATGTAGTCCTCTTAATTCTTGCTTCTAAAGCATACGCAAACAGAAATTTCAATGTACAATGATGTTTTTTAAAAAACGGTCAAAATGTGCTCCACTCGGG
Source organism: Hippichthys cyanospilos (assembly GCF_059441005.1). Classification (NCBI taxonomy): domain Eukaryota; kingdom Metazoa; phylum Chordata; class Actinopteri; order Syngnathiformes; family Syngnathidae; genus Hippichthys; species Hippichthys cyanospilos. The sequence goes on from NW_028283380.1 coordinate 546,372, forward strand.
CTGAAAACGCTTGTTCGGAACATTTCCTTAATGTTGACTATAAATCATAAACTAAGCATTTTTCAGCTGAAATAATGAATGTAGTCCTCTTAATTCTTGCTTCTAAAGCATACGCAAGCAGAAATTTCAATGTACAATGATGTTTTTAAAAAAAACAGTCAAAATGCGCTCCACTCGGGCTGAAAACGCTGTTGGGGACATTTCATTAATGTTGACTACAAATCAAAAACTAAGCATTTTTCAGCTGAAATAATGAATGTAGTCCTCTTAATTCTTGCTTCTAAAGCATACGCAAGCAGAAATTTCAATGTACAATGATGTTTTTAAAAAAAGGGTCAAAATGTGCTCCACTCGGGCTGAAAACGCTTGTTTGGAACATTTCATTAATGTTGACTATAAATCATAAACTAAGCATTTTTCAGCTGAAATAATGAATGTAGTCCTCTTAATTCTTGCTTCTAAAGCATACGCAAGCAGAAATTTCAATGTACAATGATGTTTTTAAAAAAACAGTCAAAATGTGCTCCACTCGGGCTGAAAACGCTTGTTTGGGACATGACATTAATGTTGACTATAAATCATAAACTAAGCATTTTTCAGCTGAAATAATGAATGTAGTCCTCTTAATTCTTGCTTCTAAAGCATACGCAAGCAGAAATTTCAATGTACAATGATGTTTTTAAAAAAACAGTCAAAATGTGCTCCACTCGGGCTGAAAACGCTTGTTTGGGACATTACATTAATGTTGACTATAAATCATAAACTAAGCATTTTTCAGCTGAAATAATGAATGTAGTCCTCTTAATTCTTGCTTCTAAAGCATACGCAAACAGAAATTTCAATGTACAGTGATGTTTTTTAAAAAACGGTCAAAATGTGCTCCACTCGGGCTGAAAACGCTTGTTCGGAACATTTCCTTAATGTTGACTATAAATCATAAACTAAGCATTTTTCAGCTGAAATAATGAATGTAGTCCTCTTAATTCTTGCTTCTAAAGCATACGCAAGCAGAAATTTCAATGTACAATGATGTTTTTAAAAAAAACAGTCAAAATGCGCTCCACTCGGGCTGAAAACGCTGTTGGGGACATTTCATTAATGTTGACTACAAATCAAAAACTAAGCATTTTTCAGCTGAAATAATGAATGTAGTCCTCTTAATTCTTGCTTCTAAAGCATACGCAAGCAGAAATTTCAATGTACAATGATGTTTTTAAAAAAAGGGTCAAAATGTGCTCCACTCGGGCTGAAAACGCTTGTTTGGAACATTTCATTAATGTTGACTATAAATCATAAACTAAGCATTTTTCAGCTGAAATAATGAATGTAGTCCTCTTAATTCTTGCTTCTAAAGCATACGCAAGCAGAAATTTCAATGTACAATGATGTTTTTAAAAAAACAGTCAAAATGTGCTCCACTCGGGCTGAAAACGCTTGTTTGGGACATGACATTAATGTTGACTATAAATCATAAACTAAGCATTTTTCAGCTGAAATAATGAATGTAGTCCTCTTAATTCTTGCTTCTAAAGCATACGCAAGCAGAAATTTCAATGTACAATGATGTTTTTAAAAAAACAGTCAAAATGTGCTCCACTCGGGCTGAAAACGCTTGTTTGGGACATTACATTAATGTTGACTATAAATCATAAACTAAGCATTTTTCAGCTGAAATAATGAATGTAGTCCTCTTAATTCTTGCTTCTAAAGCATACGCAAGCAGAAATTTCAATGTACAATGATGTTTTTAAAAAAACAGTCAAAATGTGCTCCACTCGGGCTGAAAACGCTTGTTTGGGACATTACATTAATGTTGACTATAAATCATAAACTAAGCATTTTTCAGCTGAAATAATGAATGTAGTCCTCTTAATTCTTGCTTCTAAAGCATACGCAAACAGAAATTTCAATGTACAATGATGTTTTTTAAAAAACGGTCAAAATGTGCTCCACTCGGGCTGAAAACGCTTGTTCGGAACATTTCCTGAATGTTGACTATAAATCATAAACTAAGCATTTTTCAGCTGAAATAATGAATGTAGTCCTCTTAATTCTTGCTTCTAAAGCATACGCAAGCAGAAATTTCAATGTACAATGATGTTTTTAAAAAAAACAGTCAAAATGCGCTCCACTCGGGCTGAAAACGCTGTTGGGGACATTTCATTAATGTTGACTACAAATCAAAAACTAAGCATTTTTCAGCTGAAATAATGAATGTAGTCCTCTTAATTCTTGCTTCTAAAGCATACGCAAGCAGAAATTTCAATGTACAATGATGTTTTTAAAAAAAGGGTCAAAATGTGCTCCACTCGGGCTGAAAACGCTTGTTTGGAACATTTCCTTAATGTTGACTATAAATCATAAACTAAGCATTTTTCAGCTGAAATAATGAATGTAGTCCTCTTAATTCTTGCTTCTAAAGCATACGCAAGCAGAAATTTCAATGTACAATGATGTTTTTAAAAAAAACAGTCAAAATGCGCTCCACTCGGGCTGAAAACGCTGTTGGGGACATTTCATTAATGTTGACTACAAATCAAAAACTAAGCATTTTTCAGCTGAAATAATGAAAGTAGTCCTCTTAATTCTTGCTTCTAAAGCATACGCAAGCAGAAATTTCAATGTACAATGATGTTTTTAAAAAAAACAGTCAAAATGTGCTCCACTCGGGCTGAAAACGCTGTTGGGGACATTTCATTAATGTTGACTACAAATCAAAAACTAAGCATTTTTCAGCTGAAATAATGAATGTAGTCCTCTTAATTCTTGCTTCTAAAGCATTCGCAAGCAGAAATTTCAATGTACAATGATGTTTTTAAAAAAACAGTCAAAATGTGCTCCACTCGGGCTGAAAACGCTGTTGGGGACATTTCATTAATGTTGACTATAAATCATAAACTAAGCATTTTTCAGCTGAAATAATGAATGTAGTGCTCTTAATTCTTGCTTCTAAAGCATACGCAAGCAGAAATTTCAATGTACAATGATGTTTTTAAAAAAACAGTCAAAATGTGCTCCACTCGGGCTGAAAACGCTTGTTTGGGACATTACATTAATGTTGACTATAAATCATAAACTAAGCATTTTTCAGCTGAAATAATGAATGTAGTCCTCTTAATTCTTGCTTCTAAAGCATACGCAAACAGAAATTTCAATGTACAATGATGTTTTTTAAAAAACGGTCAAAATGTGCTCCACTCGGGCTGAAAACGCTTGTTCGGAACATTTCCTTAATGTTGACTATAAATCATAAACTAAGCATTTTTCAGCTGAAATAATGAATGTAGTCCTCTTAATTCTTGCTTCTAAAGCATACGCAAGCAGAAATTTCAATGTACAATGATGTTTTTAAAAAAAACAGTCAAAATGCGCTCCACTCGGGCTGAAAACGCTGTTGGGGACATTTCATTAATGTTGACTACAAATCAAAAACTAAGCATTTTTCAGCTGAAATAATGAATGTAGTCCTCTTAATTCTTGCTTCTAAAGCATACGCAAGCAGAAATTTCAATGTACAATGATGTTTTTAAAAAAAGGGTCAAAATGTGCTCCACTCGGGCTGAAAACGCTTGTTCGGAACATTTCCTTAATGTTGACTATAAATCATAAACTAAGCATTTTTCAGCTGAAATAATGAATGTAGTCCTCTTAATTCTTGCTTCTAAAGCATACGCAAGCAGAAATTTCAATGTACAATGATGTTTTTAAAAAAAACAGTCAAAATGCGCTCCACTCGGGCTGAAAACGCTGTTGGGGACATTTCATTAATGTTGACTACAAATCAAAAACTAAGCATTTTTCAGCTGAAATAATGAAAGTAGTCCTCTTAATTCTTGCTTCTAAAGCATACGCAAGCAGAAATTTCAATGTACAATGATGTTTTTAAAAAAAACAGTCAAAATGTGCTCCACTCGGGCTGAAAACGCTTGTTTGGGACATTACATTAATGTTGACTATAAATCATAAACTAAGCATTTTTCAGCTGAAATAATGAATGTAGTCCTCTTAATTCTTGCTTCTAAAGCATACGCAAGCAGAAATTTCAATGTACAATATGTTTTTAAAAAAAACAGTCAAAATGCGCTCCACTCGGGCTGAAAACGCTGTTGGGGACATTTCATTAATGTTGACTACAAATCAAAAACTAAGCATTTTTCAGCTGAAATAATGAATGTAGTCCTCTTAATTCTTGCTTCTAAAGCATACGCAAGCAGAAATTTCAATGTACAATGATGTTTTTAAAAAAAGGGTCAAAATGTGCTCCACTCGGGCTGAAAACGCTTGTTTGGAACATTTCATTAATGTTGACTATAAATCATAAACTAAGCATTTTTCAGCTGAAATAATGAATGTAGTCCTCTTAATTCTTGCTTCTAAAGCATACGCAAGCAGAAATTTCAATGTACAATGATGTTTTTAAAAAAACAGTCAAAATGTGCTCCACTCGGGCTGAAAACGCTTGTTTGGGACATGACATTAATGTTGACTATAAATCATAAACTAAGCATTTTTCAGCTGAAATAATGAATGTAGTCCTCTTAATTCTTGCTTCTAAAGCATACGCAAGCAGAAATTTCAATGTACAATGATGTTTTTAAAAAAACAGTCAAAATGTGCTCCACTCGGGCTGAAAACGCTTGTTTGGGACATTACATTAATGTTGACTATAAATCATAAACTAAGCATTTTTCAGCTGAAATAATGAATGTAGTCCTCTTAATTCTTGCTTCTAAAGCATACGCAAACAGAAATTTCAATGTACAATGATGTTTTTTAAAAAACGGTCAAAATGTGCTCCACTCGGGCTGAAAACGCTTGTTCGGAACATTTCCTTAATGTTGACTATAAATCATAAACTAAGCATTTTTCAGCTGAAATAATGAATGTAGTCCTCTTAATTCTTGCTTCTAAAGCATACGCAAGCAGAAATTTCAATGTACAATGATGTTTTTAAAAAAAACAGTCAAAATGCGCTCCACTCGGGCTGAAAACGCTGTTGGGGACATTTCATTAATGTTGACTACAAATCAAAAACTAAGCATTTTTCAGCTGAAATAATGAATGTAGTCCTCTTAATTCTTGCTTCTAAAGCATACGCAAGCAGAAATTTCAATGTACAATGATGTTTTTAAAAAAAGGGTCAAAATGTGCTCCACTCGGGCTGAAAACGCTTGTTTGGAACATTTCATTAATGTTGACTATAAATCATAAACTAAGCATTTTTCAGCTGAAATAATGAATGTAGTCCTCTTAATTCTTGCTTCTAAAGCATACGCAAGCAGAAATTTCAATGTACAATGATGTTTTTAAAAAAACAGTCAAAATGTGCTCCACTCGGGCTGAAAACGCTTGTTTGGGACATGACATTAATGTTGACTATAAATCATAAACTAAGCATTTTTCAGCTGAAATAATGAATGTAGTCCTCTTAATTCTTGCTTCTAAAGCATACGCAAGCAGAAATTTCAATGTACAATGATGTTTTTAAAAAAACAGTCAAAATGTGCTCCACTCGGGCTGAAAACGCTTGTTTGGGACATTACATTAATGTTGACTATAAATCATAAACTAAGCATTTTTCAGCTGAAATAATGAATGTAGTCCTCTTAATTCTTGCTTCTAAAGCATACGCAAACAGAAATTTCAATGTACAATGATGTTTTTTAAAAAACGGTCAAAATGTGCTCCACTCGGGCTGAAAACGCTTGTTCGGAACATTTCCTTAATGTTGACTATAAATCATAAACTAAGCATTTTTCAGCTGAAATAATGAATGTAGTCCTCTTAATTCTTGCTTCTAAAGCATACGCAAGCAGAAATTTCAATGTACAATGATGTTTTTAAAAAAAACAGTCAAAATGCGCTCCACTCGGGCTGAAAACGCTGTTGGGGACATTTCATTAATGTTGACTACAAATCAAAAACTAAGCATTTTTCAGCTGAAATAATGAATGTAGTCCTCTTAATTCTTGCTTCTAAAGCATACGCAAGCAGAAATTTCAATGTACAATGATGTTTTTAAAAAAAGGGTCAAAATGTGCTCCACTCGGGCTGAAAACGCTTGTTTGGAACATTTCATTAATGTTGACTATAAATCATAAACTAAGCATTTTTCAGCTGAAATAATGAATGTAGTCCTCTTAATTCTTGCTTCTAAAGCATACGCAAGCAGAAATTTCAATGTACAATGATGTTTTTAAAAAAACAGTCAAAATGTGCTCCACTCGGGCTGAAAACGCTTGTTTGGGACATGACATTAATGTTGACTATAAATCATAAACTAAGCATTTTTCAGCTGAAATAATGAATGTAGTCCTCTTAATTCTTGCTTCTAAAGCATACGCAAGCAGAAATTTCAATGTACAATGATGTTTTTAAAAAAACAGTCAAAATGTGCTCCACTCGGGCTGAAAACGCTTGTTTGGGACATTACATTAATGTTGACTATAAATCATAAACTAAGCATTTTTCAGCTGAAATAATGAATGTAGTCCTCTTAATTCTTGCTTCTAAAGCATACGCAAAAAGAAATTTCAATGTACAATGATGTTTTTTAAAAAACGGTCAAAATGTGCTCCACTCGGGCTGAAAACGCTTGTTCGGAACATTTCCTTAATGTTGACTATAAATCATAAACTAAGCATTTTTCAGCTGAAATAATGAATGTAGTCCTCTTAATTCTTGCTTCTAAAGCATACGCAAGCAGAAATTTCAATGTACAATGATGTTTTTAAAAAAAACAGTCAAAATGCGCTCCACTCGGGCTGAAAACGCTGTTGGGGACATTTCATTAATGTTGACTACAAATCAAAAACTAAGCATTTTTCAGCTGAAATAATGAATGTAGTCCTCTTAATTCTTGCTTCTAAAGCATACGCAAGCAGAAATTTCAATGTACAATGATGTTTTTAAAAAAAGGGTCAAAATGTGCTCCACTCGGGCTGAAAACGCTTGTTTGGAACATTTCATTAATGTTGACTATAAATCATAAACTAAGCATTTTTCAGCTGAAATAATGAATGTAGTCCTCTTAATTCTTGCTTCTAAAGCATACGCAAGCAGAAATTTCAATGTACAATGATGTTTTTAAAAAAACAGTCAAAATGTGCTCCACTCGGGCTGAAAACGCTTGTTTGGGACATGACATTAATGTTGACTATAAATCATAAACTAAGCATTTTTCAGCTGAAATAATGAATGTAGTCCTCTTAATTCTTGCTTCTAAAGCATACGCAAGCAGAAATTTCAATGTACAATGATGTTTTTAAAAAAACGGTCAAAATGTGCTCCACTCGGGCTGAAAACGCTTGTTTGGAACATTTCATTAATGTTGACTATAAATCATAAACTAAGCATTTTTCAGCTGAAATAATGAATGTAGTCCTCTTAATTCTTACTTCTAAAGCATACGCAAGCAGAAATTTCAATGTACAATGATGTTTTTAAAAAAACGGTCAAAATGTGCTCCACTCGGGCTGAAAACGCTTGTTTGGAACATTTCATTAATGTTGACTATAAATCATAAACTAAGCATTTTTCAGCTGAAATAATGAATGTAGTCCTCTTAATTCTTGCTTCTAAAGCATACGCAAGCAGAAATTTCAATGTACAATGATGTTTTTAAAAAAAACAGTCAAAATGTGCTCCACTCGGGCTGAAAACGCTGTTGGGGACATTTCATTAATGTTGACTACAAATCAAAAACTAAGCATTTTTCAGCTGAAATAATGAATGTAGTCCTCTTAATTCTTGCTTCTAAAGCATTCGCAAGCAGAAATTTCAATGTACAATGATGTTTTTAAAAAAAACAGTCAAAATGTGCTCCACTCGGGCTGAAAACGCTGTTGGGGACATTTCATTAATGTTGACTATAAATCATAAACTAAGCATTTTTCAGCTGAAATAATGAATGTAGTCCTCTTAATTCTTGCTTCTAAAGAATACGCAAGCAGAAATTTCAATGTACAATGATGTTTTTAAAAAAACAGTCAAAATGTGCTCCACTCGGGCTGAAAACGCTTGTTTGGGACATTACATTAATGTTGACTATAAATCATAAACTAAGCATTTTTCAGCTGAAATAATGAATGTAGTCCTCTTAATTCTTGCTTCTAAAGCATACGCAAACAGAAATTTCAATGTACAATGATGTTTTTTAAAAAACGGTCAAAATGTGCTCCACTCGGGCTGAAAACGCTTGTTCGGAACATTTCCTTAATGTTGACTATAAATCATAAACTAAGCATTTTTCAGCTGAAATAATGAATGTAGTCCTCTTAATTCTTGCTTCTAAAGCATACGCAAGCAGAAATTTCAATGTACAATGATGTTTTTAAAAAAAACAGTCAAAATGCGCTCCACTCGGGCTGAAAACGCTGTTGGGGACATTTCATTAATGTTGACTACAAATCAAAAACTAAGCATTTTTCAGCTGAAATAATGAAAGTAGTCCTCTTAATTCTTGCTTCTAAAGCATACGCAAGCAGAAATTTCAATGTACAATGATGTTTTTAAAAAAAACAGTCAAAATGTGCTCCACTCGGGCTGAAAACGCTGTTGGGGACATTTCATTAATGTTGACTACAAATCAAAAACTAAGCATTTTTCAGCTGAAATAATGAATGTAGTCCTCTTAATTCTTGCTTCTAAAGCATTCGCAAGCAGAAATTTCAATGTACAATGATGTTTTTAAAAAAACAGTCAAAATGTGCTCCACTCGGGCTGAAAACGCTGTTGGGGACATTTCATTAATGTTGACTATAAATCATAAACTAAGCATTTTTCAGCTGAAATAATGAATGTAGTCCTCTTAATTCTTGCTTCTAAAGAATACGCAAGCAGAAATTTCAATGTACAATGATGTTTTTAAAAAAACAGTCAAAATGTGCTCCACTCGGGCTGAAAACGCTTGTTTGGGACATTACATTAATGTTGACTATAAATCATAAACTAAGCATTTTTCAGCTGAAATAATGAATGTAGTCCTCTTAATTCTTGCTTCTAAAGCATACGCAAACAGAAATTTCAATGTACAATGATGTTTTTTAAAAAACGGTCAAAATGTGCTCCACTCGGGCTGAAAACGCTTGTTCGGAACATTTCCTTAATGTTGACTATAAATCATAAACTAAGCATTTTTCAGCTGAAATAATGAATGTAGTCCTCTTAATTCTTGCTTCTAAAGCATACGCAAGCAGAAATTTCAATGTACAATGATGTTTTTAAAAAAAACAGTCAAAATGCGCTCCACTCGGGCTGAAAACGCTGTTGGGGACATTTCATTAATGTTGACTACAAATCAAAAACTAAGCATTTTTCAGCTGAAATAATGAATGTAGTCCTCTTAATTCTTGCTTCTAAAGCATACGCAAGCAGAAATTTCAATGTACAATGATGTTTTTAAAAAAAGGGTCAAAATGTGCTCCACTCGGGCTGAAAACGCTTGTTTGGAACATTTCATTAATGTTGACTATAAATCATAAACTAAGCATTTTTCAGCTGAAATAATGAATGTAGTCCTCTTAATTCTTGCTTCTAAAGCATACGCAAGCAGAAATTTCAATGTACAATGATGTTTTTAAAAAAAACAGTCAAAATGCGCTCCACTCGGGCTGAAAACGCTGTTGGGGACATTTCATTAATGTTGACTACAAATCAAAAACTAAGCATTTTTCAGCTGAAATAATGAATGTAGTCCTCTTAATTCTTGCTTCTAAAGCATACGCAAGCAGAAATTTCAATGTACAATGATGTTTTTAAAAAAAAGGGTCAAAATGTGCTCCACTCGGGCTGAAAACGCTTGTTTGGAACATTTCATTAATGTTGACTATAAATCATAAACTAAGCATTTTTCAGCTGAAATAATGAATGTAGTCCTCTTAATTCTTGCTTCTAAAGCATACGCAAGCAGAAATTTCAATGTACAATGATGTTTTTAAAAAAACAGTCAAAATGTGCTCCACTCGGGCTGAAAACGCTTGTTTGGGACATGACATTAATGTTGACTATAAATCATAAACTAAGCATTTTTCAGCTGAAATAATGAATGTAGTCCTCTTAATTCTTGCTTCTAAAGCATACGCAAGCAGAAATTTCAATGTACAATGATGTTTTTAAAAAAACAGTCAAAATGTGCTCCACTCGGGCTGAAAACGCTTGTTTGGGACATTACATTAATGTTGACTATAAATCATAAACTAAGCATTTTTCAGCTGAAATAATGAATGTAGTCCTCTTAATTCTTGCTTCTAAAGCATACGCAAACAGAAATTTCAATGTACAATGATGTTTTTTAAAAAACGGTCAAAATGTGCTCCACTCGGGCTGAAAACGCTTGTTCGGAACATTTCCTTAATGTTGACTATAAATCATAAACTAAGCATTTTTCAGCTGAAATAATGAATGTAGTCCTCTTAATTCTTGCTTCTAAAGCATACGCAAGCAGAAATTTCAATGTACAATGATGTTTTTAAAAAAAACAGTCAAAATGCGCTCCACTCGGGCTGAAAACGCTGTTGGGGACATTTCATTAATGTTGACTACAAATCAAAAACTAAGCATTTTTCAGCTGAAATAATGAATGTAGTCCTCTTAATTCTTGCTTCTAAAGCATACGCAAGCAGAAATTTCAATGTACAATGATGTTTTTAAAAAAACAGTCAAAATGTGCTCCACTCGGGCTGAAAACGCTTGTTTGGGACATTACATTAATGTTGACTATAAATCATAAACTAAACATTTTTCAGCTGAAATAATGAATGTAGTCCTCTTAATTCTTGCTTCTAAAGCATACGCAAACAGAAATTTCAATGTACAATGATGTTTTTAAAAAAACGGTCAAAATGTGCTCCACTCGGGCTGAAAACGCTTGTTTGGGACATTACATTAATGTTGACTATAAATCATAAACTAAGCATTTTTCAGCTGAAATAATGAATGTAGTCCTCTTAATTCTTGCTTCTAAAGCATACACAAACAGAAATTTCAATGTACAATGATGTTTTTAAAAAAACGGTCAAAATGTGCTCCACTCGGGCTGAAAACGCTTGTTTGGAACATTTCATTAATGTTGACTATAAATCATAAACTAAGCATTTTTCAGCTGAAATAATGAATGTAGTCCTCTTAATTCTTGCTTCTAAAGCATACGCAAGCAGAAATTTCAATGTACAATGATGTTTTTAAAAAAAACAGTCAAAATGTGCTTCACTCGGGCTGAAAACGCTGTTGGGGACATTTCATTAATGTTGACTATAAATCATAAACTAAGCATTTTTCAGCTGAAATAATGAATGTAGTCCTCTTAATTCTTGCTTCTAAAGCATACGCAAGCAGAAATTTCAATGTACAATGATGTTTTTAAAAAAACGGTCAAAATGTGCTCCACTCGGGCTGAAAACGCTTGTTCGGAACATTTCCTTAATGTTGACTATAAATCATAAACTAAGCATTTTTCAGCTGAAATAATGAATGTAGTCCTCTTAATTCTTGCTTCTAAAGCATACGCAAGCAGAAATTTCAATGTACAATGATGTTTTTAAAAAAAACAGTCAAAATGTGCTCCACTCGGGCTGAAAACGCTGTTGGGGACATTTCATTAATGTTGACTACAAATCAAAAACTAAGCATTTTTCAGCTGAAATAATGAATGTAGTCCTCTTAATTCTTGCTTCTAAAGCATTCGCAAGCAGAAATTTCAATGTACAATGATGTTTTTAAAAAAACAGTCAAAATGTGCTCCACTCGGGCTGAAAACGCTGTTGGGGACATTTCATTAATGTTGACTATAAATCATAAACTAAGCATTTTTCAGCTGAAATAATGAATGTAGTCCTCTTAATTCTTGCTTCTAAAGAATACGCAAGCAGAAATTTCAATGTACAATGATGTTTTTAAAAAAACAGTCAAAATGTGCTCCACTCGGGCTGAAAACGCTTGTTTGGGACATTACATTAATGTTGACTATAAATCATAAACTAAGCATTTTTCAGCTGAAATAATGAATGTAGTCCTCTTAATTCTTGATTCTAAAGCATACGCAAACAGAAATTTCAATGTACAATGATGTTTTTTAAAAAACGGTCAAAATGTGCTCCACTCGGGCTGAAAACGCTTGTTCGGAACATTTCCTTAATGTTGACTATAAATCATAAACTAAGCATTTTTCAGCTGAAATAATGAATGTAGTCCTCTTAATTCTTGCTTCTAAAGCATACGCAAGCAGAAATTTCAATGTACAATGATGTTTTTAAAAAAAGGGTCAAAATGTGCTCCACTCGGGCTGAAAACGCTTGTTTGGAACATTTCATTAATGTTGACTATAAATCATAAACTAAGCATTTTTCAGCTGAAATAATGAATGTAGTCCTCTTAATTCTTGCTTCTAAAGCATACGCAAGCAGAAATTTCAATGTACAATGATGTTTTTAAAAAAACAGTCAAAATGTGCTCCACTCGGGCTGAAAACGCTTGTTTGGGACATGACATTAATGTTGACTATAAATCATAAACTAAGCATTTTTCAGCTGAAATAATGAATGTAGTCCTCTTAATTCTTGCTTCTAAAGCTTACGCAAAAAGAAATTTCAATGTACAATGATGTTTTTTAAAAAACGGTCAAAATGTGCTCCACTCGGGCTGAAAACGCTTGTTCGGAACATTTCCTTAATGTTGACTATAAATCATAAACTAAGCATTTTTCAGCTGAAATAATGAATGTAGTCCTCTTAATTCTTGCTTCTAAAGCATACGCAAGCAGAAATTTCAATGTACAATGATGTTTTTAAAAAAAACAGTCAAAATGCGCTCCACTCGGGCTGAAAACGCTGTTGGGGACATTTCATTAATGTTGACTACAAATCAAAAACTAAGCATTTTTCAGCTGAAATAATGAATGTAGTCCTCTTAATTCTTGCTTCTAAAGCATACGCAAGCAGAAATTTCAATGTACAATGATGTTTTTAAAAAAAGGGTCAAAATGTGCTCCACTCGGGCTGAAAACGCTTGTTTGGAACATTTCATTAATGTTGACTATAAATCATAAACTAAGCATTTTTCAGCTGAAATAATGAATGTAGTCCTCTTAATTCTTGCTTCTAAAGCATACGCAAGCAGAAATTTCAATGTACAATGATGTTTTTAAAAAAACAGTCAAAATGTGCTCCACTCGGGCTGAAAACGCTTGTTTGGGACATGACATTAATGTTGACTATAAATCATAAACTAAGCATTTTTCAGCTGAAATAATGAATGTAGTCCTCTTAATTCTTGCTTCTAAAGCATACGCAAACAGAAATTTCAATGTACAATGATGTTTTTTAAAAAACGGTCAAAATGTGCTCCACTCGGGCTGAAAACGCTTGTTCGGAACATTTCCTTAATGTTGACTATAAATCATAAACTAAGCATTTTTCAGCTGAAATAATGAATGTAGTCCTCTTAATTCTTGCTTCTAAAGCATACGCAAGCAGAAATTTCAATGTACAATGATGTTTTTAAAAAAAACAGTCAAAATGCGCTCCACTCGGGCTGAAAACGCTGTTGGGGACATTTCATTAATGTTGACTACAAATCAAAAACTAAGCATTTTTCAGCTGAAATAATGAATGTAGTCCTCTTAATTCTTGCTTCTAAAGCATACGCAAGCAGAAATTTCAATGTACAATGATGTTTTTAAAAAAAGGGTCAAAATGTGCTCCACTCGGGCTGAAAACGCTTGTTTGGAACATTTCATTAATGTTGACTATAAATCATAAACTAAGCATTTTTCAGCTGAAATAATGAATGTAGTCCTCTTAATTCTTGCTTCTAAAGCATACACAAGCAGAAATTTCAATGTACAATGATGTTTTTAAAAAAAACAGTCAAAATGCGCTCCACTCGGGCTGAAAACGCTGTTGGGGACATTTCATTAATGTTGACTACAAATCAAAAACTAAGCATTTTTCAGCTGAAATAATGAATGTAGTCCTCTTAATTCTTGCTTCTAAAGCATACGCAAGCAGAAATTTCAATGTACAATGATGTTTTTAAAAAAAGGGTCAAAATGTGCTCCACTCGGGCTGAAAACGCTTGTTTGGAACATTTCATTAATGTTGACTATAAATCATAAACTAAGCATTTTTCAGCTGAAATAATGAATGTAGTCCTCTTAATTCTTGCTTCTAAAGCATACGCAAGCAGAAATTTCAATGTACAATGATGTTTTTAAAAAAACAGTCAAAATGTGCTCCACTCGGGCTGAAAACGCTTGTTTGGGACATGACATTAATGTTGACTATAAATCATAAACTAAGCATTTTTCAGCTGAAATAATGAATGTAGTCCTCTTAATTCTTGCTTCTAAAGCATACGCAAGCAGAAATTTCAATGTACAATGATGTTTTTAAAAAAACAGTCAAAATGTGCTCCACTCGGGCTGAAAACGCTTGTTTGGGACATTACATTAATGTTGACTATAAATCATAAACTAAGCATTTTTCAGCTGAAATAATGAATGTAGTCCTCTTAATTCTTGCTTCTAAAGCATACGCAAACAGAAATTTCAATGTACAATGATGTTTTTAAAAAAACGGTCAAAATGTGCTCCACTCGGGCTGAAAACGCTTGTTTGGGACATTACATTAATGTTGACTATAAATCATAAACTAAGCATTTTTCAGCTGAAATAATGAATGTAGTCCTCTTAATTCTTGCTTCTAAAGCATACACAAACAGAAATTTCAATGTACAATGATGTTTTTAAAAAAACGGTCAAAATGTGCTCCACTCGGGCTGAAAACGCTTGTTTGGAACATTTCATTAATGTTGACTATAAATCATAAACTAAGCATTTTTCAGCTGAAATAATGAATGTAGTCCTCTTAATTCTTGCTTCTAAAGCATACGCAAGCAGAAATTTCAATGTACAATGATGTTTTTAAAAAAAACAGTCAAAATGTGCTTCACTCGGGCTGAAAACGCTGTTGGGGACATTTCATTAATGTTGACTATAAATCATAAACTAAGCATTTTTCAGCTGAAATAATGAATGTAGTCCTCTTAATTCTTGCTTCTAAAGCATACGCAAGCAGAAATTTCAATGTACAATGATGTTTTTAAAAAAACGGTCAAAATGTGCTCCACTCGGGCTGAAAACGCTTGTTCGGAACATTTCCTTAATGTTGACTATAAATCATAAACTAAGCATTTTTCAGCTGAAATAATGAATGTAGTCCTCTTAATTCTTGCTTCTAAAGCATACGCAAGCAGAAATTTCAATGTACAATGATGTTTTTAAAAAAAACAGTCAAAATGTGCTCCACTCGGGCTGAAAACGCTGTTGGGGACATTTCATTAATGTTGACTACAAATCAAAAACTAAGCATTTTTCAGCTGAAATAATGAATGTAGTCCTCTTAATTCTTGCTTCTAAAGCATTCGCAAGCAGAAATTTCAATGTACAATGATGTTTTTAAAAAAACAGTCAAAATGTGCTCCACTCGGGCTGAAAACGCTGTTGGGGACATTTCATTAATGTTGACTATAAATCATAAACTAAGCATTTTTCAGCTGAAATAATGAATGTAGTCCTCTTAATTCTTGCTTCTAAAGAATACGCAAGCAGAAATTTCAATGTACAATGATGTTTTTAAAAAAACAGTCAAAATGTGCTCCACTCGGGCTGAAAACGCTTGTTTGGGACATTACATTAATGTTGACTATAAATCATAAACTAAGCATTTTTCAGCTGAAATAATGAATGTAGTCCTCTTAATTCTTGATTCTAAAGCATACGCAAACAGAAATTTCAATGTACAATGATGTTTTTTAAAAAACGGTCAAAATGTGCTCCACTCGGGCTGAAAACGCTTGTTCGGAACATTTCCTTAATGTTGACTATAAATCATAAACTAAGCATTTTTCAGCTGAAATAATGAATGTAGTCCTCTTAATTCTTGCTTCTAAAGCATACGCAAGCAGAAATTTCAATGTACAATGATGTTTTTAAAAAAAGGGTCAAAATGTGCTCCACTCGGGCTGAAAACGCTTGTTTGGAACATTTCATTAATGTTGACTATAAATCATAAACTAAGCATTTTTCAGCTGAAATAATGAATGTAGTCCTCTTAATTCTTGCTTCTAAAGCATACGCAAGCAGAAATTTCAATGTACAATGATGTTTTTAAAAAAACAGTCAAAATGTGCTCCACTCGGGCTGAAAACGCTTGTTTGGGACATGACATTAATGTTGACTATAAATCATAAACTAAGCATTTTTCAGCTGAAATAATGAATGTAGTCCTCTTAATTCTTGCTTCTAAAGCTTACGCAAAAAGAAATTTCAATGTACAATGATGTTTTTTAAAAAACGGTCAAAATGTGCTCCACTCGGGCTGAAAACGCTTGTTCGGAACATTTCCTTAATGTTGACTATAAATCATAAACTAAGCATTTTTCAGCTGAAATAATGAATGTAGTCCTCTTAATTCTTGCTTCTAAAGCATACGCAAGCAGAAATTTCAATGTACAATGATGTTTTTAAAAAAAACAGTCAAAATGCGCTCCACTCGGGCTGAAAACGCTGTTGGGGACATTTCATTAATGTTGACTACAAATCAAAAACTAAGCATTTTTCAGCTGAAATAATGAATGTAGTCCTCTTAATTCTTGCTTCTAAAGCATACGCAAGCAGAAATTTCAATGTACAATGATGTTTTTAAAAAAAGGGTCAAAATGTGCTCCACTCGGGCTGAAAACGCTTGTTTGGAACATTTCATTAATGTTGACTATAAATCATAAACTAAGCATTTTTCAGCTGAAATAATGAATGTAGTCCTCTTAATTCTTGCTTCTAAAGCATACGCAAGCAGAAATTTCAATGTACAATGATGTTTTTAAAAAAACAGTCAAAATGTGCTCCACTCGGGCTGAAAACGCTTGTTTGGGACATGACATTAATGTTGACTATAAATCATAAACTAAGCATTTTTCAGCTGAAATAATGAATGTAGTCCTCTTAATTCTTGCTTCTAAAGCATACGCAAACAGAAATTTCAATGTACAATGATGTTTTTTAAAAAACGGTCAAAATGTGCTCCACTCGGGCTGAAAACGCTTGTTCGGAACATTTCCTTAATGTTGACTATAAATCATAAACTAAGCATTTTTCAGCTGAAATAATGAATGTAGTCCTCTTAATTCTTGCTTCTAAAGCATACGCAAGCAGAAATTTCAATGTACAATGATGTTTTTAAAAAAAACAGTCAAAATGCGCTCCACTCGGGCTGAAAACGCTGTTGGGGACATTTCATTAATGTTGACTACAAATCAAAAACTAAGCATTTTTCAGCTGAAATAATGAATGTAGTCCTCTTAATTCTTGCTTCTAAAGCATACGCAAGCAGAAATTTCAATGTACAATGATGTTTTTAAAAAAAGGGTCAAAATGTGCTCCACTCGGGCTGAAAACGCTTGTTTGGAACATTTCATTAATGTTGACTATAAATCATAAACTAAGCATTTTTCAGCTGAAATAATGAATGTAGTCCTCTTAATTCTTGCTTCTAAAGCATACACAAGCAGAAATTTCAATGTACAATGATGTTTTTAAAAAAAACAGTCAAAATGCGCTCCACTCGGGCTGAAAACGCTGTTGGGGACATTTCATTAATGTTGACTACAAATCAAAAACTAAGCATTTTTCAGCTGAAATAATGAATGTAGTCCTCTTAATTCTTGCTTCTAAAGCATACGCAAGCAGAAATTTCAATGTACAATGATGTTTTTAAAAAAAGGGTCAAAATGTGCTCCACTCGGGCTGAAAACGCTTGTTTGGAACATTTCATTAATGTTGACTATAAATCATAAACTAAGCATTTTTCAGCTGAAATAATGAATGTAGTCCTCTTAATTCTTGCTTCTAAAGCATACGCAAGCAGAAATTTCAATGTACAATGATGTTTTTAAAAAAACAGTCAAAATGTGCTCCACTCGGGCTGAAAACGCTTGTTTGGGACATGACATTAATGTTGACTATAAATCATAAACTAAGCATTTTTCAGCTGAAATAATGAATGTAGTCCTCTTAATTCTTGCTTCTAAAGCATACGCAAGCAGAAATTTCAATGTACAATGATGTTTTTAAAAAAACAGTCAAAATGTGCTCCACTCGGGCTGAAAACGCTTGTTTGGGACATTACATTAATGTTGACTATAAATCATAAACTAAGCATTTTTCAGCTGAAATAATGAATGTAGTCCTCTTAATTCTTGCTTCTAAAGCATACGCAAACAGAAATTTCAATGTACAATGATGTTTTTTAAAAAACGGTCAAAATGTGCTCCACTCGGGCTGAAAACGCTTGTTCGGAACATTTCCTTAATGTTGACTATAAATCATAAACTAAGCATTTTTCAGCTGAAATAATGAATGTAGTCCTCTTAATTCTTGCTTCTAAAGCATACGCAAGCAGAAATTTCAATGTACAATGATGTTTTTAAAAAAAACAGTCAAAATGCGCTCCACTCGGGCTGAAAACGCTGTTGGGGACATTTCATTAATGTTGACTACAAATCAAAAACTAAGCATTTTTCAGCTGAAATAATGAATGTAGTCCTCTTAATTCTTGCTTCTAAAGCATACGCAAGCAGAAATTTCAATGTACAATGATGTTTTTAAAAAAACAGTCAAAATGTGCTCCACTCGGGCTGAAAACGCTTGTTTGGGACATTACATTAATGTTGACTATAAATCATAAACTAAACATTTTTCAGCTGAAATAATGAATGTAGTCCTCTTAATTCTTGCTTCTAAAGCATACGCAAACAGAAATTTCAATGTACAATGATGTTTTTAAAAAAACGGTCAAAATGTGCTCCACTCGGGCTGAAAACGCTTGTTTGGGACATTACATTAATGTTGACTATAAATCATAAACTAAGCATTTTTCAGCTGAAATAATGAATGTAGTCCTCTTAATTCTTGCTTCTAAAGCATACACAAACAGAAATTTCAATGTACAATAATGTTTTTAAAAAAACGGTCAAAATGTGCTCCACTCGGGCTGAAAACGCTTGTTTGGAACATTTCATTAATGTTGACTATAAATCATAAACTAAGCATTTTTCAGCTGAAATAATGAATGTAGTCCTCTTAATTCTTGCTTCTAAAGCATACGCAAGCAGAAATTTCAATGTACAATGATGTTTTTAAAAAAAACAGTCAAAATGTGCTTCACTCGGGCTGAAAACGCTGTTGGGGACATTTCATTAATGTTGACTACAAATCAAAAACTAAGCATTTTTCAGCTGAAATAATGAATGTAGTCCTCTTAATTCTTGCTTCTAAAGCATACGCAAGCAGAAATTTCAATGTACAATGATGTTTTTAAAAAAAGGGTCAAAATGTGCTCCACTGGGGCTGAAAACGCTTGTTTGGAACATTTCATTAATGTTGACTATAAATCATAAACTAAGCATTTTTCAGCTGAAATAATGAATGTAGTCCTCTTAATTCTTGCTTCTAAAGCATACGCAAGCAGAAATTTCAATGTACAATGATGTTTTTAAAAAAACAGTCAAAATGTGCTCCACTCGGGCTGAAAACGCTTGTTTGGGACATGACATTAATGTTGACTATAAATCATAAACTAAGCATTTTTCAGCTGAAATAATGAATGTAGTCCTCTTAATTCTTGCTTCTAAAGCATACGCAAGCAGAAATTTCAATGTACAATGATGTTTTTAAAAAAACAGTCAAAATGTGCTCCACTCGGGCTGAAAACGCTTGTTTGGGACATTACATTAATGTTGACTAAAAATCATAAACTAAGCATTTTTCAGCTGAAATAATGAATGTAGTCCTCTTAATTCTTGCTTCTAAAGCATACGCAAAAAGAAATTTCAATGTACAATGATGTTTTTTAAAAAACGGTCAAAATGTGCTCCACTCGGGCTGAAAACGCTTGTTCGGAACATTTCCTTAATGTTGACTATAAATCATAAACTAAGCATTTTTCAGCTGAAATAATGAATGTAGTCCTCTTAATTCTTGCTTCTAAAGCATACGCAAGCAGAAATTTCAATGTACAATGATGTTTTTAAAAAAAACAGTCAAAATGCGCTCCACTCGGGCTGAAAACGCTGTTGGGGACATTTCATTAATGTTGACTACAAATCAAAAACTAAGCATTTTTCAGCTGAAATAATGAAAGTAGTCCTCTTAATTCTTGCTTCTAAAGCATACGCAAGCAGAAATTTCAATGTACAATGATGTTTTTAAAAAAAACAGTCAAAATGTGCTCCACTCGGGCTGAAAACGCTGTTGGGGACATTTCATTAATGTTGACTACAAATCAAAAACAAAGCATTTTTCAGCTGAAATAATGAATGTAGTCCTCTTAATTCTTGCTTCTAAAGCATTCGCAAGCAGAAATTTCAAGGTACAATGATGTTTTTAAAAAAACAGTCAAAATGTGCTCCACTCGGGCTGAAAACGCTGTTGGGGACATTTCATTATGGTTGACTATAAATCATAAACTAAGCATTTTTCAGCTGAAATAATGAATGTAGTCCTCTTAATTCTTGCTTCTAAAGCATACGCAAACAGAAATTTCAATGTACAATGATGTTTTTTAAAAAACGGTCAAAATGTGCTCCACTCGGGCTGAAAACGCTTGTTCGGAACATTTCCTTAATGTTGACTATAAATCATAAACTAAGCATTTTTCAGCTGAAATAATGAATGTAGTCCTCTTAATTCTTGCTTCTAAAGCATACGCAAGCAGAAATTTCAATGTACAATGATGTTTTTAAAAAAAACAGTCAAAATGCGCTCCACTCGGGCTGAAAACGCTGTTGGGGACATTTCATTAATGTTGACTACAAATCAAAAACTAAGCATTTTTCAGCTGAAATAATGAATGTAGTCCTCTTAATTCTTGCTTCTAAAGCATACGCAAGCAGAAATTTCAATGTACAATGATGTTTTTAAAAAAAGGGTCAAAATGTGCTCCACTCGGGCTGAAAACGCTTGTTTGGAACATTTCATTAATGTTGACTATAAATCATAAACTAAGCATTTTTCAGCTGAAATAATGAATGTAGTCCTCTTAATTCTTGCTTCTAAAGCATACACAAGCAGAAATTTCAATGTACAATGATGTTTTTAAAAAAAACAGTCAAAATGCGCTCCACTCGGGCTGAAAACGCTGTTGGGGACATTTCATTAATGTTGACTACAAATCAAAAACTAAGCATTTTTCAGCTGAAATAATGAATGTAGTCCTCTTAATTCTTGCTTCTAAAGCATACGCAAGCAGAAATTTCAATGTACAATGATGTTTTTAAAAAAAGGGTCAAAATGTGCTCCACTCGGGCTGAAAACGCTTGTTTGGAACATTTCATTAATGTTGACTATAAATCATAAACTAAGCATTTTTCAGCTGAAATAATGAATGTAGTCCTCTTAATTCTTGCTTCTAAAGCATATGCAAGCAGAAATTTCAATGTACAATGATGTTTTTAAAAAAACAGTCAAAATGTGCTCCACTCGGGCTGAAAACGCTTGTTTGGGACATGACATTAATGTTGACTATAAATCATAAACTAAGCATTTTTCAGCTGAAATAATGAATGTAGTCCTCTTAATTCTTGCTTCTAAAGCATACGCAAGCAGAAATTTCAATGTACAATGATGTTTTTAAAAAAACAGTCAAAATGTGCTCCACTCGGGCTGAAAACGCTTGTTTGGGACATTACATTAATGTTGACTATAAATCATAAACTAAGCATTTTTCAGCTGAAATAATGAATGTAGTCCTCTTAATTCTTGCTTCTAAAGCATACGCAAACAGAAATTTCAATGTACAATGATGTTTTTTAAAAAACGGTCAAAATGTGCTCCACTCGGGCTGAAAACGCTTGTTCGGAACATTTCCTTAATGTTGACTATAAATCATAAACTAAGCATTTTTC
Source organism: Hippichthys cyanospilos (assembly GCF_059441005.1). NCBI lineage: Eukaryota > Metazoa > Chordata > Actinopteri > Syngnathiformes > Syngnathidae > Hippichthys > Hippichthys cyanospilos. Next base: position 568,326 of record NW_028283380.1, read on the forward strand.
AGCTGAAATAATGAATGTAGTCCTCTTAATTCTTGCTTCTAAAGCATACGCAAGCAGAAATTTCAATGTACAATGATGTTTTTAAAAAAAACAGTCAAAATGCGCTCCACTCGGGCTGAAAACGCTGTTGGGGACATTTCATTAATGTTGACTACAAATCAAAAACTAAGCATTTTTCAGCTGAAATAATGAATGTAGTCCTCTTAATTCTTGCTTCTAAAGCATACGCAAGCAGAAATTTCAATGTACAATGATGTTTTTAAAAAAACAGTCAAAATGTGCTCCACTCGGGCTGAAAACGCTTGTTTGGGACATTACATTAATGTTGACTATAAATCATAAACTAAACATTTTTCAGCTGAAATAATGAATGTAGTCCTCTTAATTCTTGCTTCTAAAGCATACGCAAACAGAAATTTCAATGTACAATGATGTTTTTAAAAAAACGGTCAAAATGTGCTCCACTCGGGCTGAAAACGCTTGTTTGGGACATTACATTAATGTTGACTATAAATCATAAACTAAGCATTTTTCAGCTGAAATAATGAATGTAGTCCTCTTAATTCTTGCTTCTAAAGCATACACAAACAGAAATTTCAATGTACAATAATGTTTTTAAAAAAACGGTCAAAATGTGCTCCACTCGGGCTGAAAACGCTTGTTTGGAACATTTCATTAATGTTGACTATAAATCATAAACTAAGCATTTTTCAGCTGAAATAATGAATGTAGTCCTCTTAATTCTTGCTTCTAAAGCATACGCAAGCAGAAATTTCAATGTACAATGATGTTTTTAAAAAAAACAGTCAAAATGTGCTTCACTCGGGCTGAAAACGCTGTTGGGGACATTTCATTAATGTTGACTACAAATCAAAAACTAAGCATTTTTCAGCTGAAATAATGAATGTAGTCCTCTTAATTCTTGCTTCTAAAGCATACGCAAGCAGAAATTTCAATGTACAATGATGTTTTTAAAAAAAGGGTCAAAATGTGCTCCACTGGGGCTGAAAACGCTTGTTTGGAACATTTCATTAATGTTGACTATAAATCATAAACTAAGCATTTTTCAGCTGAAATAATGAATGTAGTCCTCTTAATTCTTGCTTCTAAAGCATACGCAAGCAGAAATTTCAATGTACAATGATGTTTTTAAAAAAACAGTCAAAATGTGCTCCACTCGGGCTGAAAACGCTTGTTTGGGACATGACATTAATGTTGACTATAAATCATAAACTAAGCATTTTTCAGCTGAAATAATGAATGTAGTCCTCTTAATTCTTGCTTCTAAAGCATACGCAAGCAGAAATTTCAATGTACAATGATGTTTTTAAAAAAACAGTCAAAATGTGCTCCACTCGGGCTGAAAACGCTTGTTTGGGACATTACATTAATGTTGACTATAAATCATAAACTAAGCATTTTTCAGCTGAAATAATGAATGTAGTCCTCTTAATTCTTGCTTCTAAAGCATACGCAAAAAGAAATTTCAATGTACAATGATGTTTTTTAAAAAACGGTCAAAATGTGCTCCACTCGGGCTGAAAACGCTTGTTCGGAACATTTCCTTAATGTTGACTATAAATCATAAACTAAGCATTTTTCAGCTGAAATAATGAATGTAGTCCTCTTAATTCTTGCTTCTAAAGCATACGCAAGCAGAAATTTCAATGTACAATGATGTTTTTAAAAAAAACAGTCAAAATGCGCTCCACTCGGGCTGAAAACGCTGTTGGGGACATTTCATTAATGTTGACTACAAATCAAAAACTAAGCATTTTTCAGCTGAAATAATGAAAGTAGTCCTCTTAATTCTTGCTTCTAAAGCATACGCAAGCAGAAATTTCAATGTACAATGATGTTTTTAAAAAAAACAGTCAAAATGTGCTCCACTCGGGCTGAAAACGCTGTTGGGGACATTTCATTAATGTTGACTACAAATCAAAAACTAAGCATTTTTCAGCTGAAATAATGAATGTAGTCCTCTTAATTCTTGCTTCTAAAGCATTCGCAAGCAGAAATTTCAAGGTACAATGATGTTTTTAAAAAAACAGTCAAAATGTGCTCCACTCGGGCTGAAAACGCTGTTGGGGACATTTCATTAATGTTGACTATAAATCATAAACTAAGCATTTTTCAGCTGAAATAATGAATGTAGTGCTCTTAATTCTTGCTTCTAAAGCATACGCAAGCAGAAATTTCAATGTACAATGATGTTTTTAAAAAAACAGTCAAAATGTGCTCCACTCGGGCTGAAAACGCTTGTTTGGGACATTACATTAATGTTGACTATAAATCATAAACTAAGCATTTTTCAGCTGAAATAATGAATGTAGTCCTCTTAATTCTTGCTTCTAAAGCATACGCAAACAGAAATTTCAATGTACAATGATGTTTTTTAAAAAACGGTCAAAATGTGCTCCACTCGGGCTGAAAACGCTTGTTCGGAACATTTCCTTAATGTTGACTATAAATCATAAACTAAGCATTTTTCAGCTGAAATAATGAATGTAGTCCTCTTAATTCTTGCTTCTAAAGCATACGCAAGCAGAAATTTCAATGTACAATGATGTTTTTAAAAAAAACAGTCAAAATGCGCTCCACTCGGGCTGAAAACGCTGTTGGGGACATTTCATTAATGTTGACTACAAATCAAAAACTAAGCATTTTTCAGCTGAAATAATGAATGTAGTCCTCTTAATTCTTGCTTCTAAAGCATACGCAAGCAGAAATTTCAATGTACAATGATGTTTTTAAAAAAAGGGTCAAAATGTGCTCCACTCGGGCTGAAAACGCTTGTTTGGAACATTTCCTTAATGTTGACTATAAATCATAAACTAAGCATTTTTCAGCTGAAATAATGAATGTAGTCCTCTTAATTCTTGCTTCTAAAGCATACGCAAGCAGAAATTTCAATGTACAATGATGTTTTTAAAAAAACAGTCAAAATGTGCTCCACTCGGGCTGAAAACGCTTGTTTGGGACATGACATTAATGTTGACTATAAATCATAAACTAAGCATTTTTCAGCTGAAATAATGAATGTAGTCCTCTTAATTCTTGCTTCTAAAGCATACGCAAGCAGAAATTTCAATGTACAATGATGTTTTTAAAAAAACAGTCAAAATGTGCTCCACTCGGGCTGAAAACGCTTGTTTGGGACATTACATTAATGTTGACTATAAATCATAAACTAAGCATTTTTCAGCTGAAATAATGAATGTAGTCCTCTTAATTCTTGCTTCTAAAGCATACGCAAACAGAAATTTCAATGTACAATGATGTTTTTTAAAAAACGGTCAAAATGTGCTCCACTCGGGCTGAAAACGCTTGTTCGGAACATTTCCTTAATGTTGACTATAAATCATAAACTAAGCATTTTTCAGCTGAAATAATGAATGTAGTCCTCTTAATTCTTGCTTCTAAAGCATACGCAAGCAGAAATTTCAATGTACAATGATGTTTTTAAAAAAAACAGTCAAAATGCGCTCCACTCGGGCTGAAAACGCTGTTGGGGACATTTCATTAATGTTGACTACAAATCAAAAACTAAGCATTTTTCAGCTGAAATAATGAATGTAGTCCTCTTAATTCTTGCTTCTAAAGCATACGCAAGCAGAAATTTCAATGTACAATGATGTTTTTAAAAAAAGGGTCAAAATGTGCTCCACTCGGGCTGAAAACGCTTGTTTGGAACATTTCCTTAATGTTGACTATAAATCATAAACTAAGCATTTTTCAGCTGAAATAATGAATGTAGTCCTCTTAATTCTTGCTTCTAAAGCATACGCAAGCAGAAATTTCAATGTACAATGATGTTTTTAAAAAAACAGTCAAAATGTGCTCCACTCGGGCTGAAAACGCTTGTTTGGGACATGACATTAATGTTGACTATAAATCATAAACTAAGCATTTTTCAGCTGAAATAATGAATGTAGTCCTCTTAATTCTTGCTTCTAAAGCATACGCAAGCAGAAATTTCAATGTACAATGATGTTTTTAAAAAAACAGTCAAAATGTGCTCCACTCGGGCTGAAAACGCTTGTTTGGGACATTACATTAATGTTGACTATAAATCATAAACTAAGCATTTTTCAGCTGAAATAATGAATGTAGTCCTCTTAATTCTTGCTTCTAAAGCATACGCAAACAGAAATTTCAATGTACAATGATGTTTTTTAAAAAACGGTCAAAATGTGCTCCACTCGGGCTGAAAACGCTTGTTCGGAACATTTCCTTAATGTTGACTATAAATCATAAACTAAGCATTTTTCAGCTGAAATAATGAATGTAGTCCTCTTAATTCTTGCTTCTAAAGCATACGCAAGCAGAAATTTCAATGTACAATGATGTTTTTAAAAAAAACAGTCAAAATGCGCTCCACTCGGGCTGAAAACGCTGTTGGGGACATTTCATTAATGTTGACTACAAATCAAAAACTAAGCATTTTTCAGCTGAAATAATGAATGTAGTCCTCTTAATTCTTGCTTCTAAAGCATACGCAAGCAGAAATTTCAATGTACAATGATGTTTTTAAAAAAACAGTCAAAATGTGCTCCACTCGGGCTGAAAACGCTTGTTTGGGACATTACATTAATGTTGACTATAAATCATAAACTAAACATTTTTCAGCTGAAATAATGAATGTAGTCCTCTTAATTCTTGCTTCTAAAGCATACGCAAACAGAAATTTCAATGTACAATGATGTTTTTAAAAAAACGGTCAAAATGTGCTCCACTCGGGCTGAAAACGCTTGTTTGGGACATTACATTAATGTTGACTATAAATCATAAACTAAGCATTTTTCAGCTGAAATAATGAATGTAGTCCTCTTAATTCTTGCTTCTAAAGCATACACAAACAGAAATTTCAATGTACAATAATGTTTTTAAAAAAACGGTCAAAATGTGCTCCACTCGGGCTGAAAACGCTTGTTTGGAACATTTCATTAATGTTGACTATAAATCATAAACTAAGCATTTTTCAGCTGAAATAATGAATGTAGTCCTCTTAATTCTTGCTTCTAAAGCATACGCAAGCAGAAATTTCAATGTACAATGATGTTTTTAAAAAAAACAGTCAAAATGTGCTTCACTCGGGCTGAAAACGCTGTTGGGGACATTTCATTAATGTTGACTACAAATCAAAAACTAAGCATTTTTCAGCTGAAATAATGAATGTAGTCCTCTTAATTCTTGCTTCTAAAGCATACGCAAGCAGAAATTTCAATGTACAATGATGTTTTTAAAAAAAGGGTCAAAATGTGCTCCACTGGGGCTGAAAACGCTTGTTTGGAACATTTCATTAATGTTGACTATAAATCATAAACTAAGCATTTTTCAGCTGAAATAATGAATGTAGTCCTCTTAATTCTTGCTTCTAAAGCATACGCAAGCAGAAATTTCAATGTACAATGATGTTTTTAAAAAAACAGTCAAAATGTGCTCCACTCGGGCTGAAAACGCTTGTTTGGGACATGACATTAATGTTGACTATAAATCATAAACTAAGCATTTTTCAGCTGAAATAATGAATGTAGTCCTCTTAATTCTTGCTTCTAAAGCATACGCAAGCAGAAATTTCAATGTACAATGATGTTTTTAAAAAAACAGTCAAAATGTGCTCCACTCGGGCTGAAAACGCTTGTTTGGGACATTACATTAATGTTGACTATAAATCATAAACTAAGCATTTTTCAGCTGAAATAATGAATGTAGTCCTCTTAATTCTTGCTTCTAAAGCATACGCAAAAAGAAATTTCAATGTACAATGATGTTTTTTAAAAAACGGTCAAAATGTGCTCCACTCGGGCTGAAAACGCTTGTTCGGAACATTTCCTTAATGTTGACTATAAATCATAAACTAAGCATTTTTCAGCTGAAATAATGAATGTAGTCCTCTTAATTCTTGCTTCTAAAGCATACGCAAGCAGAAATTTCAATGTACAATGATGTTTTTAAAAAAAACAGTCAAAATGCGCTCCACTCGGGCTGAAAACGCTGTTGGGGACATTTCATTAATGTTGACTACAAATCAAAAACTAAGCATTTTTCAGCTGAAATAATGAAAGTAGTCCTCTTAATTCTTGCTTCTAAAGCATACGCAAGCAGAAATTTCAATGTACAATGATGTTTTTAAAAAAAACAGTCAAAATGTGCTCCACTCGGGCTGAAAACGCTGTTGGGGACATTTCATTAATGTTGACTACAAATCAAAAACTAAGCATTTTTCAGCTGAAATAATGAATGTAGTCCTCTTAATTCTTGCTTCTAAAGCATTCGCAAGCAGAAATTTCAAGGTACAATGATGTTTTTAAAAAAACAGTCAAAATGTGCTCCACTCGGGCTGAAAACGCTGTTGGGGACATTTCATTAATGTTGACTATAAATCATAAACTAAGCATTTTTCAGCTGAAATAATGAATGTAGTGCTCTTAATTCTTGCTTCTAAAGCATACGCAAGCAGAAATTTCAATGTACAATGATGTTTTTAAAAAAACAGTCAAAATGTGCTCCACTCGGGCTGAAAACGCTTGTTTGGGACATTACATTAATGTTGACTATAAATCATAAACTAAGCATTTTTCAGCTGAAATAATGAATGTAGTCCTCTTAATTCTTGCTTCTAAAGCATACGCAAACAGAAATTTCAATGTACAATGATGTTTTTTAAAAAACGGTCAAAATGTGCTCCACTCGGGCTGAAAACGCTTGTTCGGAACATTTCCTTAATGTTGACTATAAATCATAAACTAAGCATTTTTCAGCTGAAATAATGAATGTAGTCCTCTTAATTCTTGCTTCTAAAGCATACGCAAGCAGAAATTTCAATGTACAATGATGTTTTTAAAAAAAACAGTCAAAATGCGCTCCACTCGGGCTGAAAACGCTGTTGGGGACATTTCATTAATGTTGACTACAAATCAAAAACTAAGCATTTTTCAGCTGAAATAATGAATGTAGTCCTCTTAATTCTTGCTTCTAAAGCATACGCAAGCAGAAATTTCAATGTACAATGATGTTTTTAAAAAAAGGGTCAAAATGTGCTCCACTCGGGCTGAAAACGCTTGTTTGGAACATTTCCTTAATGTTGACTATAAATCATAAACTAAGCATTTTTCAGCTGAAATAATGAATGTAGTCCTCTTAATTCTTGCTTCTAAAGCATACGCAAGCAGAAATTTCAATGTACAATGATGTTTTTAAAAAAAACAGTCAAAATGCGCTCCACTCGGGCTGAAAACGCTGTTGGGGACATTTCATTAATGTTGACTACAAATCAAAAACTAAGCATTTTTCAGCTGAAATAATGAAAGTAGTCCTCTTAATTCTTGCTTCTAAAGCATACGCAAGCAGAAATTTCAATGTACAATGATGTTTTTAAAAAAAACAGTCAAAATGTGCTCCACTCGGGCTGAAAACGCTGTTGGGGACATTTCATTAATGTTGACTACAAATCAAAAACTAAGCATTTTTCAGCTGAAATAATGAATGTAGTCCTCTTAATTCTTGCTTCTAAAGCATTCGCAAGCAGAAATTTCAATGTACAATGATGTTTTTAAAAAAACAGTCAAAATGTGCTCCACTCGGGCTGAAAACGCTGTTGGGGACATTTCATTAATGTTGACTATAAATCATAAACTAAGCATTTTTCAGCTGAAATAATGAATGTAGTGCTCTTAATTCTTGCTTCTAAAGCATACGCAAGCAGAAATTTCAATGTACAATGATGTTTTTAAAAAAACAGTCAAAATGTGCTCCACTCGGGCTGAAAACGCTTGTTTGGGACATTACATTAATGTTGACTATAAATCATAAACTAAGCATTTTTCAGCTGAAATAATGAATGTAGTCCTCTTAATTCTTGCTTCTAAAGCATACGCAAACAGAAATTTCAATGTACAATGATGTTTTTTAAAAAACGGTCAAAATGTGCTCCACTCGGGCTGAAAACGCTTGTTCGGAACATTTCCTTAATGTTGACTATAAATCATAAACTAAGCATTTTTCAGCTGAAATAATGAATGTAGTCCTCTTAATTCTTGCTTCTAAAGCATACGCAAGCAGAAATTTCAATGTACAATGATGTTTTTAAAAAAAACAGTCAAAATGCGCTCCACTCGGGCTGAAAACGCTGTTGGGGACATTTCATTAATGTTGACTACAAATCAAAAACTAAGCATTTTTCAGCTGAAATAATGAATGTAGTCCTCTTAATTCTTGCTTCTAAAGCATACGCAAGCAGAAATTTCAATGTACAATGATGTTTTTAAAAAAAGGGTCAAAATGTGCTCCACTCGGGCTGAAAACGCTTGTTCGGAACATTTCCTTAATGTTGACTATAAATCATAAACTAAGCATTTTTCAGCTGAAATAATGAATGTAGTCCTCTTAATTCTTGCTTCTAAAGCATACGCAAGCAGAAATTTCAATGTACAATGATGTTTTTAAAAAAAACAGTCAAAATGCGCTCCACTCGGGCTGAAAACGCTGTTGGGGACATTTCATTAATGTTGACTACAAATCAAAAACTAAGCATTTTTCAGCTGAAATAATGAAAGTAGTCCTCTTAATTCTTGCTTCTAAAGCATACGCAAGCAGAAATTTCAATGTACAATGATGTTTTTAAAAAAAACAGTCAAAATGTGCTCCACTCGGGCTGAAAACGCTTGTTTGGGACATTACATTAATGTTGACTATAAATCATAAACTAAGCATTTTTCAGCTGAAATAATGAATGTAGTCCTCTTAATTCTTGCTTCTAAAGCATACGCAAGCAGAAATTTCAATGTACAATATGTTTTTAAAAAAAACAGTCAAAATGCGCTCCACTCGGGCTGAAAACGCTGTTGGGGACATTTCATTAATGTTGACTACAAATCAAAAACTAAGCATTTTTCAGCTGAAATAATGAATGTAGTCCTCTTAATTCTTGCTTCTAAAGCATACGCAAGCAGAAATTTCAATGTACAATGATGTTTTTAAAAAAAGGGTCAAAATGTGCTCCACTCGGGCTGAAAACGCTTGTTTGGAACATTTCATTAATGTTGACTATAAATCATAAACTAAGCATTTTTCAGCTGAAATAATGAATGTAGTCCTCTTAATTCTTGCTTCTAAAGCATACGCAAGCAGAAATTTCAATGTACAATGATGTTTTTAAAAAAACAGTCAAAATGTGCTCCACTCGGGCTGAAAACGCTTGTTTGGGACATTACATTAATGTTGACTATAAATCATAAACTAAGCATTTTTCAGCTGAAATAATGAATGTAGTCCTCTTAATTCTTGCTTCTAAAGCATACGCAAGCAGAAATTTCAATGTACAATGATGTTTTTAAAAAAACAGTCAAAATGTGCTCCACTCGGGCTGAAAACGCTTGTTTGGGACATTACATTAATGTTGACTATAAATCATAAACTAAGCATTTTTCAGCTGAAATAATGAATGTAGTCCTCTTAATTCTTGCTTCTAAAGCATACGCAAACAGAAATTTCAATGTACAATGATGTTTTTTAAAAAACGGTCAAAATGTGCTCCACTCGGGCTGAAAACGCTTGTTCGGAACATTTCCTTAATGTTGACTATAAATCATAAACTAAGCATTTTTCAGCTGAAATAATGAATGTAGTCCTCTTAATTCTTGCTTCTAAAGCATACGCAAGCAGAAATTTCAATGTACAATGATGTTTTTAAAAAAAACAGTCAAAATGCGCTCCACTCGGGCTGAAAACGCTGTTGGGGACATTTCATTAATGTTGACTACAAATCAAAAACTAAGCATTTTTCAGCTGAAATAATGAATGTAGTCCTCTTAATTCTTGCTTCTAAAGCATACGCAAGCAGAAATTTCAATGTACAATGATGTTTTTAAAAAAAGGGTCAAAATGTGCTCCACTCGGGCTGAAAACGCTTGTTTGGAACATTTCATTAATGTTGACTATAAATCATAAACTAAGCATTTTTCAGCTGAAATAATGAATGTAGTCCTCTTAATTCTTGCTTCTAAAGCATACGCAAGCAGAAATTTCAATGTACAATGATGTTTTTAAAAAAACAGTCAAAATGTGCTCCACTCGGGCTGAAAACGCTTGTTTGGGACATGACATTAATGTTGACTATAAATCATAAACTAAGCATTTTTCAGCTGAAATAATGAATGTAGTCCTCTTAATTCTTGCTTCTAAAGCATACGCAAGCAGAAATTTCAATGTACAATGATGTTTTTAAAAAAACAGTCAAAATGTGCTCCACTCGGGCTGAAAACGCTTGTTTGGGACATTACATTAATGTTGACTATAAATCATAAACTAAGCATTTTTCAGCTGAAATAATGAATGTAGTCCTCTTAATTCTTGCTTCTAAAGCATACGCAAAAAGAAATTTCAATGTACAATGATGTTTTTTAAAAAACGGTCAAAATGTGCTCCACTCGGGCTGAAAACGCTTGTTCGGAACATTTCCTTAATGTTGACTATAAATCATAAACTAAGCATTTTTCAGCTGAAATAATGAATGTAGTCCTCTTAATTCTTGCTTCTAAAGCATACGCAAGCAGAAATTTCAATGTACAATGATGTTTTTAAAAAAAACAGTCAAAATGCGCTCCACTCGGGCTGAAAACGCTGTTGGGGACATTTCATTAATGTTGACTACAAATCAAAAACTAAGCATTTTTCAGCTGAAATAATGAAAGTAGTCCTCTTAATTCTTGCTTCTAAAGCATACGCAAGCAGAAATTTCAATGTACAATGATGTTTTTAAAAAAAACAGTCAAAATGTGCTCCACTCGGGCTGAAAACGCTGTTGGGGACATTTCATTAATGTTGACTACAAATCAAAAACTAAGCATTTTTCAGCTGAAATAATGAATGTAGTCCTCTTAATTCTTGCTTCTAAAGCATTCGCAAGCAGAAATTTCAATGTACAATGATGTTTTTAAAAAAACAGTCAAAATGTGCTCCACTCGGGCTGAAAACGCTGTTGGGGACATTTCATTAATGTTGACTATAAATCATAAACTAAGCATTTTTCAGCTGAAATAATGAATGTAGTGCTCTTAATTCTTGCTTCTAAAGCATACGCAAGCAGAAATTTCAATGTACAATGATGTTTTTAAAAAAACAGTCAAAATGTGCTCCACTCGGGCTGAAAACGCTTGTTTGGGACATTACATTAATGTTGACTATAAATCATAAACTAAGCATTTTTCAGCTGAAATAATGAATGTAGTCCTCTTAATTCTTGCTTCTAAAGCATACGCAAACAGAAATTTCAATGTACAATGATGTTTTTTAAAAAACGGTCAAAATGTGCTCCACTCGGGCTGAAAACGCTTGTTCGGAACATTTCCTTAATGTTGACTATAAATCATAAACTAAGCATTTTTCAGCTGAAATAATGAATGTAGTCCTCTTAATTCTTGCTTCTAAAGCATACGCAAGCAGAAATTTCAATGTACAATGATGTTTTTAAAAAAACAGTCAAAATGTGCTCCACTCGGGCTGAAAACGCTTGTTTGGGACATTACATTAATGTTGACTATAAATCATAAACTAAGCATTTTTCAGCTGAAATAATGAATGTAGTCCTCTTAATTCTTGCTTCTAAAGCATACGCAAACAGAAATTTCAATGTACAATGATGTTTTTTAAAAAACGGTCAAAATGTGCTCCACTCGGGCTGAAAACGCTTGTTCGGAACATTTCCTTAATGTTGACTATAAATCATAAACTAAGCATTTTTCAGCTGAAATAATGAATGTAGTCCTCTTAATTCTTGCTTCTAAAGCATACGCAAGCAGAAATTTCAATGTACAATGATGTTTTTAAAAAAAACAGTCAAAATGCGCTCCACTCGGGCTGAAAACGCTGTTGGGGACATTTCATTAATGTTGACTACAAATCAAAAACTAAGCATTTTTCAGCTGAAATAATGAATGTAGTCCTCTTAATTCTTGCTTCTAAAGCATACGCAAGCAGAAATTTCAATGTACAATGATGTTTTTAAAAAAAGGGTCAAAATGTGCTCCACTCGGGCTGAAAACGCTTGTTTGGAACATTTCATTAATGTTGACTATAAATCATAAACTAAGCATTTTTCAGCTGAAATAATGAATGTAGTCCTCTTAATTCTTGCTTCTAAAGCATACGCAAGCAGAAATTTCAATGTACAATGATGTTTTTAAAAAAACAGTCAAAATGTGCTCCACTCGGGCTGAAAACGCTTGTTTGGGACATGACATTAATGTTGACTATAAATCATAAACTAAGCATTTTTCAGCTGAAATAATGAATGTAGTCCTCTTAATTCTTGCTTCTAAAGCATACGCAAGCAGAAATTTCAATGTACAATGATGTTTTTAAAAAAACAGTCAAAATGTGCTCCACTCGGGCTGAAAACGCTTGTTTGGGACATTACATTAATGTTGACTATAAATCATAAACTAAGCATTTTTCAGCTGAAATAATGAATGTAGTCCTCTTAATTCTTGCTTCTAAAGCATACGCAAACAGAAATTTCAATGTACAATGATGTTTTTTAAAAAACGGTCAAAATGTGCTCCACTCGGGCTGAAAACGCTTGTTCGGAACATTTCCTTAATGTTGACTATAAATCATAAACTAAGCATTTTTCAGCTGAAATAATGAATGTAGTCCTCTTAATTCTTGCTTCTAAAGCATACGCAAGCAGAAATTTCAATGTACAATGATGTTTTTAAAAAAAACAGTCAAAATGCGCTCCACTCGGGCTGAAAACGCTGTTGGGGACATTTCATTAATGTTGACTACAAATCAAAAACTAAGCATTTTTCAGCTGAAATAATGAATGTAGTCCTCTTAATTCTTGCTTCTAAAGCATACGCAAGCAGAAATTTCAATGTACAATGATGTTTTTAAAAAAAGGGTCAAAATGTGCTCCACTCGGGCTGAAAACGCTTGTTTGGAACATTTCATTAATGTTGACTATAAATCATAAACTAAGCATTTTTCAGCTGAAATAATGAATGTAGTCCTCTTAATTCTTGCTTCTAAAGCATACGCAAGCAGAAATTTCAATGTACAATGATGTTTTTAAAAAAACAGTCAAAATGTGCTCCACTTGGGCTGAAAACGCTTGTTTGGGACATGACATTAATGTTGACTATAAATCATAAACTAAGCATTTTTCAGCTGAAATAATGAATGTAGTCCTCTTAATTCTTGCTTCTAAAGCATACGCAAGCAGAAATTTCAATGTACAATGATGTTTTTAAAAAAACAGTCAAAATGTGCTCCACTCGGGCTGAAAACGCTTGTTTGGGACATTACATTAATGTTGACTATAAATCATAAACTAAGCATTTTTCAGCTGAAATAATGAATGTAGTCCTCTTAATTCTTGCTTCTAAAGCATACGCAAAAAGAAATTTCAATGTACAATGATGTTTTTTAAAAAACGGTCAAAATGTGCTCCACTCGGGCTGAAAACGCTTGTTCGGAACATTTCCTTAATGTTGACTATAAATCATAAACTAAGCATTTTTCAGCTGAAATAATGAATGTAGTCCTCTTAATTCTTGCTTCTAAAGCATACGCAAGCAGAAATTTCAATGTACAATGATGTTTTTAAAAAAAACAGTCAAAATGCGCTCCACTCGGGCTGAAAACGCTGTTGGGGACATTTCATTAATGTTGACTACAAATCAAAAACTAAGCATTTTTCAGCTGAAATAATGAATGTAGTCCTCTTAATTCTTGCTTCTAAAGCATACGCAAGCAGAAATTTCAATGTACAATGATGTTTTTAAAAAAAGGGTCAAAATGTGCTCCACTCGGGCTGAAAACGCTTGTTTGGAACATTTCATTAATGTTGACTATAAATCATAAACTAAGCATTTTTCAGCTGAAATAATGAATGTAGTCCTCTTAATTCTTGCTTCTAAAGCATACGCAAGCAGAAATTTCAATGTACAATGATGTTTTTAAAAAAACAGTCAAAATGTGCTCCACTCGGGCTGAAAACGCTTGTTTGGGACATGACATTAATGTTGACTATAAATCATAAACTAAGCATTTTTCAGCTGAAATAATGAATGTAGTCCTCTTAATTCTTGCTTCTAAAGCATACGCAAGCAGAAATTTCAATGTACAATGATGTTTTTAAAAAAACGGTCAAAATGTGCTCCACTCGGGCTGAAAACGCTTGTTTGGAACATTTCATTAATGTTGACTATAAATCATAAACTAAGCATTTTTCAGCTGAAATAATGAATGTAGTCCTCTTAATTCTTGCTTCTAAAGCATACGCAAGCAGAAATTTCAATGTACAATGATGTTTTTAAAAAAACGGTCAAAATGTGCTCCACTCGGGCTGAAAACGCTTGTTTGGAACATTTCATTAATGTTGACTATAAATCATAAACTAAGCATTTTTCAGCTGAAATAATGAATGTAGTCCTCTTAATTCTTGCTTCTAAAGCATACGCAAGCAGAAATTTCAATGTACAATGATGTTTTTAAAAAAAACAGTCAAAATGTGCTCCACTCGGGCTGAAAACGCTGTTGGGGACATTTCATTAATGTTGACTACAAATCAAAAACTAAGCATTTTTCAGCTGAAATAATGAATGTAGTCCTCTTAATTCTTGCTTCTAAAGCATTCGCAAGCAGAAATTTCAATGTACAATGATGTTTTTAAAAAAACAGTCAAAATGTGCTCCACTCGGGCTGAAAACGCTGTTGGGGACATTTCATTAATGTTGACTATAAATCATAAACTAAGCATTTTTCAGCTGAAATAATGAATGTAGTCCTCTTAATTCTTGCTTCTAAAGAATACGCAAGCAGAAATTTCAATGTACAATGATGTTTTTAAAAAAACAGTCAAAATGTGCTCCACTCGGGCTGAAAACGCTTGTTTGGGACATTACATTAATGTTGACTATAAATCATAAACTAAGCATTTTTCAGCTGAAATAATGAATGTAGTCCTCTTAATTCTTGCTTCTAAAGCATACGCAAACAGAAATTTCAATGTACAATGATGTTTTTTAAAAAACGGTCAAAATGTGCTCCACTCGGGCTGAAAACGCTTGTTCGGAACATTTCCTTAATGTTGACTATAAATCATAAACTAAGCATTTTTCAGCTGAAATAATGAATGTAGTCCTCTTAATTCTTGCTTCTAAAGCATACGCAAGCAGAAATTTCAATGTACAATGATGTTTTTAAAAAAAACAGTCAAAATGCGCTCCACTCGGGCTGAAAACGCTGTTGGGGACATTTCATTAATGTTGACTACAAATCAAAAACTAAGCATTTTTCAGCTGAAATAATGAATGTAGTCCTCTTAATTCTTGCTTCTAAAGCATACGCAAGCAGAAATTTCAATGTACAATGATGTTTTTAAAAAAAGGGTCAAAATGTGCTCCACTCGGGCTGAAAACGCTTGTTTGGAACATTTCATTAATGTTGACTATAAATCATAAACTAAGCATTTTTCAGCTGAAATAATGAATGTAGTCCTCTTAATTCTTGCTTCTAAAGCATACGCAAGCAGAAATTTCAATGTACAATGATGTTTTTAAAAAAAACAGTCAAAATGCGCTCCACTCGGGCTGAAAACGCTGTTGGGGACATTTCATTAATGTTGACTACAAATCAAAAACTAAGCATTTTTCAGCTGAAATAATGAATGTAGTCCTCTTAATTCTTGCTTCTAAAGCATACGCAAGCAGAAATTTCAATGTACAATGATGTTTTTAAAAAAACAGTCAAAATGTGCTCCACTCGGGCTGAAAACGCTTGTTTGGAACATTTCATTAATGTTGACTATAAATCATAAACTAAGCATTTTTCAGCTGAAATAATGAATGTAGTCCTCTTAATTCTTGCTTCTAAAGCATACGCAAGCAGAAATTTCAATGTACAATGATGTTTTTAAAAAAACAGTCAAAATGTGCTCCACTCGGGCTGAAAACGCTTGTTTGGGACATGACATTAATGTTGACTATAAATCATAAACTAAGCATTTTTCAGCTGAAATAATGAATGTAGTCCTCTTAATTCTTGCTTCTAAAGCATACGCAAGCAGAAATTTCAATGTACAATGATGTTTTTAAAAAAACAGTCAAAATGTGCTCCACTCGGGCTGAAAACGCTTGTTTGGGACATTACATTAATGTTGACTATAAATCATAAACTAAGCATTTTTCAGCTGAAATAATGAATGTAGTCCTCTTAATTCTTGCTTCTAAAGCATACGCAAACAGAAATTTCAATGTACAATGATGTTTTTTAAAAAACGGTCAAAATGTGCTCCACTCGGGCTGAAAACGCTTGTTCGGAACATTTCCTTAATGTTGACTATAAATCATAAACTAAGCATTTTTCAGCTGAAATAATGAATGTAGTCCTCTTAATTCTTGCTTCTAAAGCATACGCAAGCAGAAATTTCAATGTACAATGATGTTTTTAAAAAAAACAGTCAAAATGCGCTCCACTCGGGCTGAAAACGCTGTTGGGGACATTTCATTAATGTTGACTACAAATCAAAAACTAAGCATTTTTCAGCTGAAATAATGAATGTAGTCCTCTTAATTCTTGCTTCTAAAGCATACGCAAGCAGAAATTTCAATGTACAATGATGTTTTTAAAAAAACAGTCAAAATGTGCTCCACTCGGGCTGAAAACGCTTGTTTGGGACATTACATTAATGTTGACTATAAATCATAAACTAAACATTTTTCAGCTGAAATAATGAATGTAGTCCTCTTAATTCTTGCTTCTAAAGCATACGCAAACAGAAATTTCAATGTACAATGATGTTTTTAAAAAAACGGTCAAAATGTGCTCCACTCGGGCTGAAAACGCTTGTTTGGGACATTACATTAATGTTGACTATAAATCATAAACTAAGCATTTTTCAGCTGAAATAATGAATGTAGTCCTCTTAATTCTTGCTTCTAAAGCATACACAAACAGAAATTTCAATGTACAATAATGTTTTTAAAAAAACGGTCAAAATGTGCTCCACTCGGGCTGAAAACGCTTGTTTGGAACATTTCATTAATGTTGACTATAAATCATAAACTAAGCATTTTTCAGCTGAAATAATGAATGTAGTCCTCTTAATTCTTGCTTCTAAAGCATACGCAAGCAGAAATTTCAATGTACAATGATGTTTTTAAAAAAAACAGTCAAAATGTGCTTCACTCGGGCTGAAAACGCTGTTGGGGACATTTCATTAATGTTGACTACAAATCAAAAACTAAGCATTTTTCAGCTGAAATAATGAATGTAGTCCTCTTAATTCTTGCTTCTAAAGCATACGCAAGCAGAAATTTCAATGTACAATGATGTTTTTAAAAAAAGGGTCAAAATGTGCTCCACTGGGGCTGAAAACGCTTGTTTGGAACATTTCATTAATGTTGACTATAAATCATAAACTAAGCATTTTTCAGCTGAAATAATGAATGTAGTCCTCTTAATTCTTGCTTCTAAAGCATACGCAAGCAGAAATTTCAATGTACAATGATGTTTTTAAAAAAACAGTCAAAATGTGCTCCACTCGGGCTGAAAACGCTTGTTTGGGACATGACATTAATGTTGACTATAAATCATAAACTAAGCATTTTTCAGCTGAAATAATGAATGTAGTCCTCTTAATTCTTGCTTCTAAAGCATACGCAAGCAGAAATTTCAATGTACAATGATGTTTTTAAAAAAACAGTCAAAATGTGCTCCACTCGGGCTGAAAACGCTTGTTTGGGACATTACATTAATGTTGACTATAAATCATAAACTAAGCATTTTTCAGCTGAAATAATGAATGTAGTCCTCTTAATTCTTGCTTCTAAAGCATACGCAAAAAGAAATTTCAATGTACAATGATGTTTTTTAAAAAACGGTCAAAATGTGCTCCACTCGGGCTGAAAACGCTTGTTCGGAACATTTCCTTAATGTTGACTATAAATCATAAACTAAGCATTTTTCAGCTGAAATAATGAATGTAGTCCTCTTAATTCTTGCTTCTAAAGCATACGCAAGCAGAAATTTCAATGTACAATGATGTTTTTAAAAAAAACAGTCAAAATGCGCTCCACTCGGGCTGAAAACGCTGTTGGGGACATTTCATTAATGTTGACTACAAATCAAAAACTAAGCATTTTTCAGCTGAAATAATGAATGTAGTCCTCTTAATTCTTGCTTCTAAAGCATACGCAAGCAGAAATTTCAATGTACAATGATGTTTTTAAAAAAAGGGTCAAAATGTGCTCCACTCGGGCTGAAAACGCTTGTTTGGAACATTTCATTAATGTTGACTATAAATCATAAACTAAGCATTTTTCAGCTGAAATAATGAATGTAGTCCTCTTAATTCTTGCTTCTAAAGCATACGCAAGCAGAAATTTCAATGTACAATGATGTTTTTAAAAAAACAGTCAAAATGTGCTCCACTCGGGCTGAAAACGCTTGTTTGGGACATGACATTAATGTTGACTATAAATCATAAACTAAGCATTTTTCAGCTGAAATAATGAATGTAGTCCTCTTAATTCTTGCTTCTAAAGCATACGCAAACAGAAATTTCAATGTACAATGATGTTTTTTAAAAAACGGTCAAAATGTGCTCCACTCGGGCTGAAAACGCTTGTTCGGAAGATTTCCTTAATGTTGACTATAAATCATAAACTAAGCATTTTTCAGCTGAAATAATGAATGTAGTCCTCTTAATTCTTGCTTCTAAAGCATACGCAAGCAGAAATTTCAATGTACAATGATGTTTTTAAAAAAAACAGTCAAAATGCGCTCCACTCGGGCTGAAAACGCTGTTGGGGACATTTCATTAATGTTGACTACAAATCAAAAACTAAGCATTTTTCAGCTGAAATAATGAATGTAGTCCTCTTAATTCTTGCTTCTAAAGCATACGCAAGCAGAAATTTCAATGTACAATGATGTTTTTAAAAAAAGGGTCAAAATGTGCTCCACTCGGGCTGAAAACGCTTGTTTGGAACATTTCATTAATGTTGACTATAAATCATAAACTAAGCATTTTTCAGCTGAAATAATGAATGTAGTCCTCTTAATTCTTGCTTCTAAAGCATACGCAAGCAGAAATTTCAATGTACAATGATGTTTTTAAAAAAAACAGTCAAAATGCGCTCCACTCGGGCTGAAAACGCTGTTGGGGACATTTCATTAATGTTGACTACAAATCAAAAACTAAGCATTTTTCAGCTGAAATAATGAATGTAGTCCTCTTAATTCTTGCTTCTAAAGCATACGCAAGCAGAAATTTCAATGTACAATGATGTTTTTAAAAAAAAGGGTCAAAATGTGCTCCACTCGGGCTGAAAACGCTTGTTTGGAACATTTCATTAATGTTGACTATAAATCATAAACTAAGCATTTTTCAGCTGAAATAATGAATGTAGTCCTCTTAATTCTTGCTTCTAAAGCATACGCAAGCAGAAATTTCAATGTACAATGATGTTTTTAAAAAAACAGTCAAAATGTGCTCCACTCGGGCTGAAAACGCTTGTTTGGGACATGACATTAATGTTGACTATAAATCATAAACTAAGCATTTTTCAGCTGAAATAATGAATGTAGTCCTCTTAATTCTTGCTTCTAAAGCATACGCAAGCAGAAATTTCAATGTACAATGATGTTTTTAAAAAAACAGTCAAAATGTGCTCCACTCGGGCTGAAAACGCTTGTTTGGGACATTACATTAATGTTGACTATAAATCATAAACTAAGCATTTTTCAGCTGAAATAATGAATGTAGTCCTCTTAATTCTTGCTTCTAAAGCATACGCAAACAGAAATTTCAATGTACAATGATGTTTTTTAAAAAACGGTCAAAATGTGCTCCACTCGGGCTGAAAACGCTTGTTCGGAACATTTCCTTAATGTTGACTATAAATCATAAACTAAGCATTTTTCAGCTGAAATAATGAATGTAGTCCTCTTAATTCTTGCTTCTAAAGCATACGCAAGCAGAAATTTCAATGTACAATGATGTTTTTAAAAAAAACAGTCAAAATGCGCTCCACTCGGGCTGAAAACGCTGTTGGGGACATTTCATTAATGTTGACTACAAATCAAAAACTAAGCATTTTTCAGCTGAAATAATGAATGTAGTCCTCTTAATTCTTGCTTCTAAAGCATACGCAAGCAGAAATTTCAATGTACAATGATGTTTTTAAAAAAACAGTCAAAATGTGCTCCACTCGGGCTGAAAACGCTTGTTTGGGACATTACATTAATGTTGACTATAAAT
The DNA here is from genome assembly GCF_059441005.1 of Hippichthys cyanospilos. NCBI lineage: Eukaryota > Metazoa > Chordata > Actinopteri > Syngnathiformes > Syngnathidae > Hippichthys > Hippichthys cyanospilos. The sequence goes on from NW_028283380.1 coordinate 588,595, forward strand.
CATAAACTAAACATTTTTCAGCTGAAATAATGAATGTAGTCCTCTTAATTCTTGCTTCTAAAGCATACGCAAACAGAAATTTCAATGTACAATGATGTTTTTAAAAAAACGGTCAAAATGTGCTCCACTCGGGCTGAAAACGCTTGTTTGGGACATTACATTAATGTTGACTATAAATCATAAACTAAGCATTTTTCAGCTGAAATAATGAATGTAGTCCTCTTAATTCTTGCTTCTAAAGCATACACAAACAGAAATTTCAATGTACAATAATGTTTTTAAAAAAACGGTCAAAATGTGCTCCACTCGGGCTGAAAACGCTTGTTTGGAACATTTCATTAATGTTGACTATAAATCATAAACTAAGCATTTTTCAGCTGAAATAATGAATGTAGTCCTCTTAATTCTTGCTTCTAAAGAATACGCAAGCAGAAATTTCAATGTACAATGATGTTTTTAAAAAAACAGTCAAAATGTGCTCCACTCGGGCTGAAAACGCTTGTTTGGGACATTACATTAATGTTGACTATAAATCATAAACTAAGCATTTTTCAGCTGAAATAATGAATGTAGTCCTCTTAATTCTTGCTTCTAAAGCATACGCAAACAGAAATTTCAATGTACAATGATGTTTTTTAAAAAACGGTCAAAATGTGCTCCACTCGGGCTGAAAACGCTTGTTCGGAACATTTCCTTAATGTTGACTATAAATCATAAACTAAGCATTTTTCAGCTGAAATAATGAATGTAGTCCTCTTAATTCTTGCTTCTAAAGCATACGCAAGCAGAAATTTCAATGTACAATGATGTTTTTAAAAAAAACAGTCAAAATGCGCTCCACTCGGGCTGAAAACGCTGTTGGGGACATTTCATTAATGTTGACTACAAATCAAAAACTAAGCATTTTTCAGCTGAAATAATGAATGTAGTCCTCTTAATTCTTGCTTCTAAAGCATACGCAAGCAGAAATTTCAATGTACAATGATGTTTTTAAAAAAAGGGTCAAAATGTGCTCCACTCGGGCTGAAAACGCTTGTTTGGAACATTTCATTAATGTTGACTATAAATCATAAACTAAGCATTTTTCAGCTGAAATAATGAATGTAGTCCTCTTAATTCTTGCTTCTAAAGCATACGCAAGCAGAAATTTCAATGTACAATGATGTTTTTAAAAAAACAGTCAAAATGTGCTCCACTCGGGCTGAAAACGCTTGTTTGGGACATTACATTAATGTTGACTATAAATCATAAACTAAACATTTTTCAGCTGAAATAATGAATGTAGTCCTCTTAATTCTTGCTTCTAAAGCATACGCAAACAGAAATTTCAATGTACAATGATGTTTTTAAAAAAACGGTCAAAATGTGCTCCACTCGGGCTGAAAACGCTTGTTTGGGACATTACATTAATGTTGACTATAAATCATAAACTAAGCATTTTTCAGCTGAAATAATGAATGTAGTCCTCTTAATTCTTGCTTCTAAAGCATACACAAACAGAAATTTCAATGTACAATAATGTTTTTAAAAAAACGGTCAAAATGTGCTCCACTCGGGCTGAAAACGCTTGTTTGGAACATTTCATTAATGTTGACTATAAATCATAAACTAAGCATTTTTCAGCTGAAATAATGAATGTAGTCCTCTTAATTCTTGCTTCTAAAGAATACGCAAGCAGAAATTTCAATGTACAATGATGTTTTTAAAAAAACAGTCAAAATGTGCTCCACTCGGGCTGAAAACGCTTGTTTGGGACATTACATTAATGTTGACTATAAATCATAAACTAAGCATTTTTCAGCTGAAATAATGAATGTAGTCCTCTTAATTCTTGCTTCTAAAGCATACGCAAACAGAAATTTCAATGTACAATGATGTTTTTTAAAAAACGGTCAAAATGTGCTCCACTCGGGCTGAAAACGCTTGTTCGGAACATTTCCTTAATGTTGACTATAAATCATAAACTAAGCATTTTTCAGCTGAAATAATGAATGTAGTCCTCTTAATTCTTGCTTCTAAAGCATACGCAAGCAGAAATTTCAATGTACAATGATGTTTTTAAAAAAAACAGTCAAAATGCGCTCCACTCGGGCTGAAAACGCTGTTGGGGACATTTCATTAATGTTGACTACAAATCAAAAACTAAGCATTTTTCAGCTGAAATAATGAATGTAGTCCTCTTAATTCTTGCTTCTAAAGCATACGCAAGCAGAAATTTCAATGTACAATGATGTTTTTAAAAAAAGGGTCAAAATGTGCTCCACTCGGGCTGAAAACGCTTGTTTGGAACATTTCATTAATGTTGACTATAAATCATAAACTAAGCATTTTTCAGCTGAAATAATGAATGTAGTCCTCTTAATTCTTGCTTCTAAAGCATACGCAAGCAGAAATTTCAATGTACAATGATGTTTTTAAAAAAAACAGTCAAAATGCGCTCCACTCGGGCTGAAAACGCTGTTGGGGACATTTCATTAATGTTGACTACAAATCAAAAACTAAGCATTTTTCAGCTGAAATAATGAATGTAGTCCTCTTAATTCTTGCTTCTAAAGCATACGCAAGCAGAAATTTCAATGTACAATGATGTTTTTAAAAAAAGGGTCAAAATGTGCTCCACTCGGGCTGAAAACGCTTGTTTGGAACATTTCATTAATGTTGACTATAAATCATAAACTAAGCATTTTTCAGCTGAAATAATGAATGTAGTCCTCTTAATTCTTGCTTCTAAAGCATACGCAAGCAGAAATTTCAATGTACAATGATGTTTTTAAAAAAACAGTCAAAATGTGCTCCACTCGGGCTGAAAACGCTTGTTTGGGACATGACATTAATGTTGACTATAAATCATAAACTAAGCATTTTTCAGCTGAAATAATGAATGTAGTCCTCTTAATTCTTGCTTCTAAAGCATACGCAAGCAGAAATTTCAATGTACAATGATGTTTTTAAAAAAACAGTCAAAATGTGCTCCACTCGGGCTGAAAACGCTTGTTTGGGACATTACATTAATGTTGACTATAAATCATAAACTAAGCATTTTTCAGCTGAAATAATGAATGTAGTCCTCTTAATTCTTGCTTCTAAAGCATACGCAAACAGAAATTTCAATGTACAATGATGTTTTTTAAAAAACGGTCAAAATGTGCTCCACTCGGGCTGAAAACGCTTGTTCGGAACATTTCCTTAATGTTGACTATAAATCATAAACTAAGCATTTTTCAGCTGAAATAATGAATGTAGTCCTCTTAATTCTTGCTTCTAAAGCATACGCAAGCAGAAATTTCAATGTACAATGATGTTTTTAAAAAAAACAGTCAAAATGCGCTCCACTCGGGCTGAAAACGCTGTTGGGGACATTTCATTAATGTTGACTACAAATCAAAAACTAAGCATTTTTCAGCTGAAATAATGAATGTAGTCCTCTTAATTCTTGCTTCTAAAGCATACGCAAGCAGAAATTTCAATGTACAATGATGTTTTTAAAAAAAGGGTCAAAATGTGCTCCACTCGGGCTGAAAACGCTTCTTTGGAACATTTCATTAATGTTGACTATAAATCATAAACTAAGCATTTTTCAGCTGAAATAATGAATGTAGTCCTCTTAATTCTTGCTTCTAAAGCATACGCAAGCAGAAATTTCAATGTACAATGATGTTTTTAAAAAAACAGTCAAAATGTGCTCCACTCGGGCTGAAAACGCTTGTTTGGAACATTTCATTAATGTTGACTATAAATCAAAAACTAAGCATTTTTCAGCTGAAATAATGAATGTAGTCCTCTTACTTCTTGCTTCTAAAGCATACGCAAGCAGAAATTTCAATGTACAATGATGTTTTTAAAAAAACAGTCAAAATGTGCTCCACTCGGGCTGAAAACGCTGTTGGGGACATTTCATTAATGTTGACTATAAATCAAAAACTAAGCATTTTTCAGCTGAAATAATGAATGTAGTCCTCTTAATTCTTGCTTCTAAAGCATACGCAAGCAGAAATTTCAATGTACAATGATGTTTTTAAAAAAACAGTCAAAATGTGCTCCACTCGGGCTGAAAACGCTTGTTTGGAACATTTCATTAATGTTGACTATAATTCATAAACTAAGCATTTTTCAGCTGAAATAATGAATGTAGTCCTCTTAATTCTTGCTTCTAAAGCATACGCAAGCAGAAATTTCAATGTACAATGATGTTTTTAAAAAAAACAGTCAAAATGTGCTCCACTCGGGCTGAAAACGCTGTTGGGGACATTTCATTAATGTTGACTATAAATCATAAACTAAGCATTTTTCAGCTGAAATAATGAATGTAGTCCTCTTAATTCTTGCTTCTAAAGCATACGCAAGCAGAAATTTCAATGTACAATGATGTTTTTAAAAAAACGGTCAAAATGTGCTCCACTCGGGCTGAAAACGCTTGTTCGGAACATTTCCTTAATGTTGACTATAAATCATAAACTAAGCATTTTTCAGCTGAAATAATGAATGTAGTCCTCTTAATTCTTGCTTCTAAAGCATACGCAAGCAGAAATTTCAATGTACAATGATGTTTTTAAAAAAAACAGTCAAAATGTGCTCCACTCGGGCTGAAAACGCTGTTGGGGACATTTCATTAATGTTGACTACAAATCAAAAACTAAGCATTTTTCAGCTGAAATAATGAATGTAGTCCTCTTAATTCTTGCTTCTAAAGCATTCGCAAGCAGAAATTTCAATGTACAATGATGTTTTTAAAAAAACAGTCAAAATGTGCTCCACTCGGGCTGAAAACGCTGTTGGGGACATTTCATTAATGTTGACTATAAATCATAAACTAAGCATTTTTCAGCTGAAATAATGAATGTAGTCCTCTTAATTCTTGCTTCTAAAGCATACGCAAGCAGAAATTTCAATGTACAATGATGTTTTTAAAAAAACAGTCAAAATGTGCTCCACTCGGGCTGAAAACGCTTGTTTGGGACATTACATTAATGTTGACTATAAATCATAAACTAAGCATTTTTCAGCTGAAATAATGAATGTAGTCCTCTTAATTCTTGCTTCTAAAGCATACGCAAACAGAAATTTCAATGTACAATGATGTTTTTTAAAAAACGGTCAAAATGTGCTCCACTCGGGCTGAAAACGCTTGTTCGGAACATTTCCTTAATGTTGACTATAAATCATAAACTAAGCATTTTTCAGCTGAAATAATGAATGTAGTCCTCTTAATTCTTGCTTCTAAAGCATACGCAAGCAGAAATTTCAATGTACAATGATGTTTTTAAAAAAAACAGTCAAAATGCGCTCCACTCGGGCTGAAAACGCTGTTGGGGACATTTCATTAATGTTGACTACAAATCAAAAACTAAGCATTTTTCAGCTGAAATAATGAATGTAGTCCTCTTAATTCTTGCTTCTAAAGCATACGCAAGCAGAAATTTCAATGTACAATGATGTTTTTAAAAAAAGGGTCAAAATGTGCTCCACTCGGGCTGAAAACGCTTGTTTGGAACATTTCATTAATGTTGACTATAAATCATAAACTAAGCATTTTTCAGCTGAAATAATGAATGTAGTCCTCTTAATTCTTGCTTCTAAAGCATACGCAAGCAGAAATTTCAATGTACAATGATGTTTTTAAAAAAACAGTCAAAATGTGCTCCACTCGGGCTGAAAACGCTTGTTTGGGACATGACATTAATGTTGACTATAAATCATAAACTAAGCATTTTTCAGCTGAAATAATGAATGTAGTCCTCTTAATTCTTGCTTCTAAAGCATACGCAAGCAGAAATTTCAATGTACAATGATGTTTTTAAAAAAACAGTCAAATTGTGCTCCACTCGGGCTGAAAACGCTTGTTTGGGACATTACATTAATGTTAACTATAAATCATAAACTAAGCATTTTTCAGCTGAAATAATGAATGTAGTCCTCTTAATTCTTGCTTCTAAAGCATACGCAAAAAGAAATTTCAATGTACAATGATGTTTTTTAAAAAACGGTCAAAATGTGCTCCACTCGGGCTGAAAACGCTTGTTCGGAACATTTCCTTAATGTTGACTATAAATCATAAACTAAGCATTTTTCAGCTGAAATAATGAATGTAGTCCTCTTAATTCTTGCTTCTAAAGCATACGCAAAAAGAAATTTCAATGTACAATGATGTTTTTAAAAAAAACAGTCAAAATGCGCTCCACTCGGGCTGAAAACGCTGTTGGGGACATTTCATTAATGTTGACTACAAATCAAAAACTAAGCATTTTTCAGCTGAAATAATGAAAGTAGTCCTCTTAATTCTTGCTTCTAAAGCATACGCAAGCAGAAATTTCAATGTACAATGATGTTTTTAAAAAAAACAGTCAAAATGTGCTCCACTCGGGCTGAAAACGCTGTTGGGGACATTTCATTAATGTTGACTACAAATCAAAAACTAAGCATTTTTCAGCTGAAATAATGAATGTAGTCCTCTTAATTCTTGCTTCTAAAGCATTCGCAAGCAGAAATTTCAATGTACAATGATGTTTTTAAAAAAACAGTCAAAATGTGCTCCACTCGGGCTGAAAACGCTGTTGGGGACATTTCATTAATGTTGACTATAAATCATAAACTAAGCATTTTTCAGCTGAAATAATGAATGTAGTGCTCTTAATTCTTGCTTCTAAAGCATACGCAAGCAGAAATTTCAATGTACAATGATGTTTTTAAAAAAACAGTCAAAATGTGCTCCACTCGGGCTGAAAACGCTTGTTTGGAACATTACATTAATGTTGACTATAAATCATAAACTAAGCATTTTTCAGCTGAAATAATGAATGTAGTCCTCTTAATTCTTGCTTCTAAAGCATACGCAAACAGAAATTTCAATGTACAATGATGTTTTTTAAAAAACGGTCAAAATGTGCTCCACTCGGGCTGAAAACGCTTGTTCGGAACATTTCCTTAATGTTGACTATAAATCATAAACTAAGCATTTTTCAGCTGAAATAATGAATGTAGTCCTCTTAATTCTTGCTTCTAAAGCATACGCAAGCAGAAATTTCAATGTACAATGATGTTTTTAAAAAAAACAGTCAAAATGCGCTCCACTCGGGCTGAAAACGCTGTTGGGGACATTTCATTAATGTTGACTACAAATCAAAAACTAAGCATTTTTCAGCTGAAATAATGAATGTAGTCCTCTTAATTCTTGCTTCTAAAGCATACGCAAGCAGAAATTTCAATGTACAATGATGTTTTTAAAAAAAGGGTCAAAATGTGCTCCACTCGGGCTGAAAACGCTTGTTTGGAACATTTCATTAATGTTGACTATAAATCATAAACTAAGCATTTTTCAGCTGAAATAATGAATGTAGTCCTCTTAATTCTTGCTTCTAAAGCATACGCAAGCAGAAATTTCAATGTACAATGATGTTTTTAAAAAAACAGTCAAAATGTGCTCCACTCGGGCTGAAAACGCTTGTTTGGGACATGACATTAATGTTGACTATAAATCATAAACTAAGCATTTTTCAGCTGAAATAATGAATGTAGTCCTCTTAATTCTTGCTTCTAAAGCATACGCAAGCAGAAATTTCAATGTACAATGATGTTTTTAAAAAAACAGTCAAAATGTGCTCCACTCGGGCTGAAAACGCTTGTTTGGGACATTACATTAATGTTGACTATAAATCATAAACTAAGCATTTTTCAGCTGAAATAATGAATGTAGTCCTCTTAATTCTTGCTTCTAAAGCATACGCAAACAGAAATTTCAATGTACAATGATGTTTTTTAAAAAACGGTCAAAATGTGCTCCACTCGGGCTGAAAACGCTTGTTCGGAACATTTCCTTAATGTTGACTATAAATCATAAACTAAGCATTTTTCAGCTGAAATAATGAATGTAGTCCTCTTAATTCTTGCTTCTAAAGCATACGCAAGCAGAAATTTCAATGTACAATGATGTTTTTAAAAAAAACAGTCAAAATGCGCTCCACTCGGGCTGAAAACGCTGTTGGGGACATTTCATTAATGTTGACTATAAATCATAAACTAAGCATTTTTCAGCTGAAATAATGAATGTAGTCCTCTTAATTCTTGCTTCTAAAGCATACGCAAGCAGAAATTTCAATGTACAATGATGTTTTTAAAAAAACAGTCAAAATGTGCTCCACTCGGGCTGAAAACGCTTGTTTGGGACATGACATTAATGTTGACTATAAATCATAAACTAAGCATTTTTCAGCTGAAATAATGAATGTAGTCCTCTTAATTCTTGCTTCTAAAGCATACGCAAGCAGAAATTTCAATGTACAATGATGTTTTTAAAAAAACAGTCAAAATGTGCTCCACTCGGGCTGAAAACGCTTGTTTGGGACATTACATTAATGTTGACTATAAATCATAAACTAAGCATTTTTCAGCTGAAATAATGAATGTAGTCCTCTTAATTCTTGCTTCTAAAGCATACGCAAAAAGAAATTTCAATGTACAATGATGTTTTTTAAAAAACGGTCAAAATGTGCTCCACTCGGGCTGAAAACGCTTGTTCGGAACATTTCCTTAATGTTGACTATAAATCATAAACTAAGCATTTTTCAGCTGAAATAATGAATGTAGTCCTCTTAATTCTTGCTTCTAAAGCATACGCAAGCAGAAATTTCAATGTACAATGATGTTTTTAAAAAAAACAGTCAAAATGCGCTCCACTCGGGCTGAAAACGCTGTTGGGGACATTTCATTAATGTTGACTACAAATCAAAAACTAAGCATTTTTCAGCTGAAATAATGAATGTAGTCCTCTTAATTCTTGCTTCTAAAGCATACGCAAGCAGAAATTTCAATGTACAATGATGTTTTTAAAAAAAGGGTCAAAATGTGCTCCACTCGGGCTGAAAACGCTTGTTTGGAACATTTCATTAATGTTGACTATAAATCATAAACTAAGCATTTTTCAGCTGAAATAATGAATGTAGTCCTCTTAATTCTTGCTTCTAAAGCATACGCAAGCAGAAATTTCAATGTACAATGATGTTTTTAAAAAAACAGTCAAAATGTGCTCCACTCGGGCTGAAAACGCTTGTTTGGGACATGACATTAATGTTGACTATAAATCATAAACTAAGCATTTTTCAGCTGAAATAATGAATGTAGTCCTCTTAATTCTTGCTTCTAAAGCATACGCAAGCAGAAATTTCAATGTACAATGATGTTTTTAAAAAAAGGGTCAAAATGTGCTCCACTCGGGCTGAAAACGCTTGTTTGGAACATTTCATTAATGTTGACTATAAATCATAAACTAAGCATTTTTCAGCTGAAATAATGAATGTAGTCCACTTAATTCTTGCTTCTAAAGCATACGCAAGCAGAAATTTCAATGTACAATGATGTTTTTAAAAAAACAGTCAAAATGTGCTCCACTCGGGCTGAAAACGCTTGTTTGGGACATGACATTAATGTTGACTATAAATCATAAACTAAGCATTTTTCAGCTGAAATAATGAATGTAGTCCTCTTAATTCTTGCTTCTTAAGCATACGCAAGCAGAAATTTCAATGTACAATGATGTTTTTAAAAAAACGGTCAAAATGTGCTCCACTCGGGCTGAAAACGCTTGTTTGGAACATTTCATTAATGTTGACTATAAATCATAAACTAAGCATTTTTCAGCTGAAATAATGAATGTAGTCCTCTTAATTCTTGCTTCTAAAGCATACGCAAGCAGAAATTTCAATGTACAATGATGTTTTTAAAAAAACGGTCAAAATGTGCTCCACTCGGGCTGAAAACGCTTCTTTGGAACATTTCATTAATGTTGACTATAAATCATAAACTAAGCATTTTTCAGCTGAAATAATGAATGTAGTCCTCTTAATTCTTGCTTCTAAAGCATACGCAAGCAGAAATTTCAATGTACAATGATGTTTTTAAAAAAACAGTCAAAATGTGCTCCACTCGGGCTGAAAACGCTTGTTTGGGACATTACATTAATGTTGACTATAAATCATAAACTAAACATTTTTCAGCTGAAATAATGAATGTAGTCCTCTTAATTCTTGCTTCTAAAGCATACGCAAACAGAAATTTCAATGTACAATGATGTTTTTAAAAAAACGGTCAAAATGTGCTCCACTCGGGCTGAAAACGCTTGTTTGGGACATTACATTAATGTTGACTATAAATCATAAACTAAGCATTTTTCAGCTGAAATAATGAATGTAGTCCTCTTAATTCTTGCTTCTAAAGCATACACAAACAGAAATTTCAATGTACAATGATGTTTTTAAAAAAACGGTCAAAATGTGCTCCACTCGGGCTGAAAACGCTTGTTTGGAACATTTCATTAATGTTGACTATAAATCATAAACTAAGCATTTTTCAGCTGAAATAATGAATGTAGTCCTCTTAATTCTTGCTTCTAAAGCATACGCAAGCAGAAATTTCAATGTACAATGATGTTTTTAAAAAAAACAGTCAAAATGTGCTTCACTCGGGCTGAAAACGCTGTTGGGGACATTTCATTAATGTTGACTATAAATCATAAACTAAGCATTTTTCAGCTGAAATAATGAATGTAGTCCTCTTAATTCTTGCTTCTAAAGCATACGCAAGCAGAAATTTCAATGTACAATGATGTTTTTAAAAAAACGGTCAAAATGTGCTCCACTCGGGCTGAAAACGCTTGTTCGGAACATTTCCTTAATGTTGACTATAAATCATAAACTAAGCATTTTTCAGCTGAAATAATGAATGTAGTCCTCTTAATTCTTGCTTCTAAAGCATACGCAAGCAGAAATTTCAATGTACAATGATGTTTTTAAAAAAAACAGTCAAAATGTGCTCCACTCGGGCTGAAAACGCTGTTGGGGACATTTCATTAATGTTGACTACAAATCAAAAACTAAGCATTTTTCAGCTGAAATAATGAATGTAGTCCTCTTAATTCTTGCTTCTAAAGCATTCGCAAGCAGAAATTTCAATGTACAATGATGTTTTTTAAAAAAGGGTCAAAATGTGCTCCACTCGGGCTGAAAACGCTGTTGGGGACATTTCATTAATGTTGACTATAAATCATAAACTAAGCATTTTTCAGCTGAAATAATGAATGTAGTCCTCTTAATTCTTGCTTCTAAAGAATACGCAAGCAGAAATTTCAATGTACAATGATGTTTTTAAAAAAACAGTCAAAATGTGCTCCACTCGGGCTGAAAACGCTTGTTTGGGACATTACATTAATGTTGACTATAAATCATAAACTAAGCATTTTTCAGCTGAAATAATGAATGTAGTCCTCTTAATTCTTGCTTCTAAAGCATACGCAAACAGAAATTTCAATGTACAATGATGTTTTTTAAAAAACGGTCAAAATGTGCTCCACTCGGGCTGAAAACGCTTGTTCGGAACATTTCCTTAATGTTGACTATAAATCATAAACTAAGCATTTTTCAGCTGAAATAATGAATGTAGTCCTCTTAATTCTTGCTTCTAAAGCATACGCAAAAAGAAATTTCAATGTACAATGATGTTTTTTAAAAAACGGTCAAAATGTGCTCCACTCTGGCTGAAAACGCTTGTTCGGAACATTTCCTTAATGTTGACTATAAATCATAAACTAAGCATTTTTCAGCTGAAATAATGAATGTAGTCCTCTTAATTCTTGCTTCTAAAGCATACGCAAGCAGAAATTTCAATTTACAATGATGTTTTTAAGAAAAACAGTCAAAATGCGCTCCACTCGGGCTGAAAACGCTGTTGGGGACATTTCATTAATGTTGACTACAAATCAAAAACTAAGCATTTTTCAGCTGAAATAATGAAAGTAGTCCTCTTAATTCTTGCTTCTAAAGCATACGCAAGCAGAAATTTCAATGTACAATGATGTTTTTAAAAAAAACAGTCAAAATGTGCTCCACTCGGGCTGAAAACGCTGTTGGGGACATTTCATTAATGTTGACTACAAATCAAAAACTAAGCATTTTTCAGCTGAAATAATGAATGTAGTCCTCTTAATTCTTGCTTCTAAAGCATTCGCAAGCAGAAATTTCAATGTACAATGATGTTTTTAAAAAAACAGTCAAAATGTGCTCCACTCGGGCTGAAAACGCTGTTGGGGACATTTCATTAATGTTGACTATAAATCATAAACTAAGCATTTTTCAGCTGAAATAATGAATGTAGTCCTCTTAATTCTTGCTTCTAAAGCATACGCAAGCAGAAATTTCAATGTACAATGATGTTTTTAAAAAAACAGTCAAAATGTGCTCCACTCGGGCTGAAAACGCTTGTTTGGGACATTACATTAATGTTGACTATAAATCATAAACTAAGCATTTTTCAGCTGAAATAATGAATGTAGTCCTCTTAATTCTTGCTTCTAAAGCATACGCAAACAGAAATTTCAATGTACAATGATGTTTTTTAAAAAACGGTCAAAATGTGCTCCACTCGGGCTGAAAACGCTTGTTCGGAACATTTCCTTAATGTTGACTATAAATCATAAACTAAGCATTTTTCAGCTGAAATAATGAATGTAGTCCTCTTAATTCTTGCTTCTAAAGCATACGCAAGCAGAAATTTCAATGTACAATGATGTTTTTAAAAAAAACAGTCAAAATGCGCTCCACTCGGGCTGAAAACGCTGTTGGGGACATTTCATTAATGTTGACTACAAATCAAAAACTAAGCATTTTTCAGCTGAAATAATGAATGTAGTCCTCTTAATTCTTGCTTCTAAAGCATACGCAAGCAGAAATTTCAATGTACAATGATGTTTTTAAAAAAAGGGTCAAAATGTGCTCCACTCGGGCTGAAAACGCTTGTTTGGAACATTTCATTAATGTTGACTATAAATCATAAACTAAGCATTTTTCAGCTGAAATAATGAATGTAGTCCTCTTAATTCTTGCTTCTAAAGCATACGCAAGCAGAAATTTCAATGTACAATGATGTTTTTAAAAAAAACAGTCAAAATGCGCTCCACTCGGGCTGAAAACGCTGTTGGGGACATTTCATTAATGTTGACTACAAATCAAAAACTAAGCATTTTTCAGCTGAAATAATGAATGTAGTCCTCTTAATTCTTGCTTCTAAAGCATACGCAAGCAGAAATTTCAATGTACAATGATGTTTTTAAAAAAACAGTCAAAATGTGCTCCACTCGGGCTGAAAACGCTTGTTTGGAACATTTCATTAATGTTGACTATAAATCATAAACTAAGCATTTTTCAGCTGAAATAATGAATGTAGTCCTCTTAATTCTTGCTTCTAAAGCATACGCAAGCAGAAATTTCAATGTACAATGATGTTTTTAAAAAAACAGTCAAAATGTGCTCCACTCGGGCTGAAAACGCTTGTTTGGGACATGACATTAATGTTGACTATAAATCATAAACTAAGCATTTTTCAGCTGAAATAATGAATGTAGTCCTCTTAATTCTTGCTTCTAAAGCATACGCAAGCAGAAATTTCAATGTACAATGATGTTTTTAAAAAAACAGTCAAAATGTGCTCCACTCGGGCTGAAAACGCTTGTTTGGGACATTACATTAATGTTGACTATAAATCATAAACTAAGCATTTTTCAGCTGAAATAATGAATGTAGTCCTCTTAATTCTTGCTTCTAAAGCATACGCAAACAGAAATTTCAATGTACAATGATGTTTTTTAAAAAACGGTCAAAATGTGCTCCACTCGGGCTGAAAACGCTTGTTCGGAACATTTCCTTAATGTTGACTATAAATCATAAACTAAGCATTTTTCAGCTGAAATAATGAATGTAGTCCTCTTAATTCTTGCTTCTAAAGCATACGCAAGCAGAAATTTCAATGTACAATGATGTTTTTAAAAAAAACAGTCAAAATGCGCTCCACTCGGGCTGAAAACGCTGTTGGGGACATTTCATTAATGTTGACTACAAATCAAAAACTAAGCATTTTTCAGCTGAAATAATGAATGTAGTCCTCTTAATTCTTGCTTCTAAAGCATACGCAAGCAGAAATTTCAATGTACAATGATGTTTTTAAAAAAAGGGTCAAAATGTGCTCCACTCGGGCTGAAAACGCTTGTTCGGAACATTTCCTTAATGTTGACTATAAATCATAAACTAAGCATTTTTCAGCTGAAATAATGAATGTAGTCCTCTTAATTCTTGCTTCTAAAGCATACGCAAGCAGAAATTTCAATGTACAATGATGTTTTTAAAAAAAACAGTCAAAATGCGCTCCACTCGGGCTGAAAACGCTGTTGGGGACATTTCATTAATGTTGACTACAAATCAAAAACTAAGCATTTTTCAGCTGAAATAATGAAAGTAGTCCTCTTAATTCTTGCTTCTAAAGCATACGCAAGCAGAAATTTCAATGTACAATGATGTTTTTAAAAAAAACAGTCAAAATGTGCTCCACTCGGGCTGAAAACGCTTGTTTGGGACATTACATTAATGTTGACTATAAATCATAAACTAAGCATTTTTCAGCTGAAATAATGAATGTAGTCCTCTTAATTCTTGCTTCTAAAGCATACGCAAGCAGAAATTTCAATGTACAATGATGTTTTTTAAAAAACGGTCAAAATGTGCTCCACTCGGGCTGAAAACGCTTGTTTGGGACATTACATTAATGTTGACTATAAATCATAAACTAAGCATTTTTCAGCTGAAATAATGAATGTAGTCCTCTTAATTCTTGCTTCTAAAGCATACACAAACAGAAATTTCAATGTACAATGATGTTTTTAAAAAAACGGTCAAAATGTGCTCCACTCGGGCTGAAAACGCTTGTTTGGAACATTTCATTAATGTTGACTATAAATCATAAACTAAGCATTTTTCAGCTGAAATAATGAATGTAGTCCTCTTAATTCTTGCTTCTAAAGCATACGCAAGCAGAAATTTCAATGTACAATGATGTTTTTAAAAAAAACAGTCAAAATGTGCTTCACTCGGGCTGAAAACGCTGTTGGGGACATTTCATTAATGTTGACTATAAATCATAAACTAAGCATTTTTCAGCTGAAATAATGAATGTAGTCCTCTTAATTCTTGCTTCTAAAGCATACGCAAGCAGAAATTTCAATGTACAATGATGTTTTTAAAAAAACGGTCAAAATGTGCTCCACTCGGGCTGAAAACGCTTGTTCGGAACATTTCCTTAATGTTGACTATAAATCATAAACTAAGCATTTTTCAGCTGAAATAATGAATGTAGTCCTCTTAATTCTTGCTTCTAAAGCATACGCAAGCAGAAATTTCAATGTACAATGATGTTTTTAAAAAAAACAGTCAAAATGTGCTCCACTCGGGCTGAAAACGCTGTTGGGGACATTTCATTAATGTTGACTACAAATCAAAAACTAAGCATTTTTCAGCTGAAATAATGAATGTAGTCCTCTTAATTCTTGCTTCTAAAGCATTCGCAAGCAGAAATTTCAATGTACAATGATGTTTTTTAAAAAAGGGTCAAAATGTGCTCCACTCGGGCTGAAAACGCTGTTGGGGACATTTCATTAATGTTGACTATAAATCATAAACTAAGCATTTTTCAGCTGAAATAATGAATGTAGTCCTCTTAATTCTTGCTTCTAAAGAATACGCAAGCAGAAATTTCAATGTACAATGATGTTTTTAAAAAAACAGTCAAAATGTGCTCCACTCGGGCTGAAAACGCTTGTTTGGGACATTACATTAATGTTGACTATAAATCATAAACTAAGCATTTTTCAGCTGAAATAATGAATGTAGTCCTCTTAATTCTTGCTTCTAAAGCATACGCAAACAGAAATTTCAATGTACAATGATGTTTTTTAAAAAACGGTCAAAATGTGCTCCACTCGGGCTGAAAACGCTTGTTCGGAACATTTCCTTAATGTTGACTATAAATCATAAACTAAGCATTTTTCAGCTGAAATAATGAATGTAGTCCTCTTAATTCTTGCTTCTAAAGCATACGCAAAAAGAAATTTCAATGTACAATGATGTTTTTTAAAAAACGGTCAAAATGTGCTCCACTCGGGCTGAAAACGCTTGTTCGGAACATTTCCTTAATGTTGACTATAAATCATAAACTAAGCATTTTTCAGCTGAAATAATGAATGTAGTCCTCTTAATTCTTGCTTCTAAAGCATACGCAAGCAGAAATTTCAATTTACAATGATGTTTTTAAAAAAAACAGTCAAAATGCGCTCCACTCGGGCTGAAAACGCTGTTGGGGACATTTCATTAATGTTGACTACAAATCAAAAACTAAGCATTTTTCAGCTGAAATAATGAAAGTAGTCCTCTTAATTCTTGCTTCTAAAGCATACGCAAGCAGAAATTTCAATGTACAATGATGTTTTTAAAAAAAACAGTCAAAATGTGCTCCACTCGGGCTGAAAACGCTGTTGGGGACATTTCATTAATGTTGACTACAAATCAAAAACTAAGCATTTTTCAGCTGAAATAATGAATGTAGTCCTCTTAATTCTTGCTTCTAAAGCATTCGCAAGCAGAAATTTCAATGTACAATGATGTTTTTAAAAAAACAGTCAAAATGTGCTCCACTCGGGCTGAAAACGCTGTTGGGGACATTTCATTAATGTTGACTATAAATCATAAACTAAGCATTTTTCAGCTGAAATAATGAATGTAGTCCTCTTAATTCTTGCTTCTAAAGCATACGCAAGCAGAAATTTCAATGTACAATGATGTTTTTAAAAAAACAGTCAAAATGTGCTCCACTCGGGCTGAAAACGCTTGTTTGGGACATTACATTAATGTTGACTATAAATCATAAACTAAGCATTTTTCAGCTGAAATAATGAATGTAGTCCTCTTAATTCTTGCTTCTAAAGCATACGCAAACAGAAATTTCAATGTACAATGATGTTTTTTAAAAAACGGTCAAAATGTGCTCCACTCGGGCTGAAAACGCTTGTTCGGAACATTTCCTTAATGTTGACTATAAATCATAAACTAAGCATTTTTCAGCTGAAATAATGAATGTAGTCCTCTTAATTCTTGCTTCTAAAGCATACGCAAGCAGAAATTTCAATGTACAATGATGTTTTTAAAAAAAACAGTCAAAATGCGCTCCACTCGGGCTGAAAACGCTGTTGGGGACATTTCATTAATGTTGACTACAAATCAAAAACTAAGCATTTTTCAGCTGAAATAATGAATGTAGTCCTCTTAATTCTTGCTTCTAAAGCATACGCAAGCAGAAATTTCAATGTACAATGATGTTTTTAAAAAAAGGGTCAAAATGTGCTCCACTCGGGCTGAAAACGCTTGTTTGGAACATTTCATTAATGTTGACTATAAATCATAAACTAAGCATTTTTCAGCTGAAATAATGAATGTAGTCCTCTTAATTCTTGCTTCTAAAGCATACGCAAGCAGAAATTTCAATGTACAATGATGTTTTTAAAAAAAACAGTCAAAATGCGCTCCACTCGGGCTGAAAACGCTGTTGGGGACATTTCATTAATGTTGACTACAAATCAAAAACTAAGCATTTTTCAGCTGAAATAATGAATGTAGTCCTCTTAATTCTTGCTTCTAAAGCATACGCAAGCAGAAATTTCAATGTACAATGATGTTTTTAAAAAAACAGTCAAAATGTGCTCCACTCGGGCTGAAAACGCTTGTTTGGAACATTTCATTAATGTTGACTATAAATCATAAACTAAGCATTTTTCAGCTGAAATAATGAATGTAGTCCTCTTAATTCTTGCTTCTAAAGCATACGCAAGCAGAAATTTCAATGTACAATGATGTTTTTAAAAAAACAGTCAAAATGTGCTCCACTCGGGCTGAAAACGCTTGTTTGGGACATGACATTAATGTTGACTATAAATCATAAACTAAGCATTTTTCAGCTGAAATAATGAATGTAGTCCTCTTAATTCTTGCTTCTAAAGCATACGCAAGCAGAAATTTCAATGTACAATGATGTTTTTAAAAAAACAGTCAAAATGTGCTCCACTCGGGCTGAAAACGCTTGTTTGGGACATTACATTAATGTTGACTATAAATCATAAACTAAGCATTTTTCAGCTGAAATAATGAATGTAGTCCTCTTAATTCTTGCTTCTAAAGCATACGCAAACAGAAATTTCAATGTACAATGATGTTTTTTAAAAAACGGTCAAAATGTGCTCCACTCGGGCTGAAAACGCTTGTTCGGAACATTTCCTTAATGTTGACTATAAATCATAAACTAAGCATTTTTCAGCTGAAATAATGAATGTAGTCCTCTTAATTCTTGCTTCTAAAGCATACGCAAGCAGAAATTTCAATGTACAATGATGTTTTTAAAAAAAACAGTCAAAATGCGCTCCACTCGGGCTGAAAACGCTGTTGGGGACATTTCATTAATGTTGACTACAAATCAAAAACTAAGCATTTTTCAGCTGAAATAATGAATGTAGTCCTCTTAATTCTTGCTTCTAAAGCATACGCAAGCAGAAATTTCAATGTACAATGATGTTTTTAAAAAAAGGGTCAAAATGTGCTCCACTCGGGCTGAAAACGCTTGTTCGGAACATTTCCTTAATGTTGACTATAAATCATAAACTAAGCATTTTTCAGCTGAAATAATGAATGTAGTCCTCTTAATTCTTGCTTCTAAAGCATACGCAAGCAGAAATTTCAATGTACAATGATGTTTTTAAAAAAAACAGTCAAAATGCGCTCCACTCGGGCTGAAAACGCTGTTGGGGACATTTCATTAATGTTGACTACAAATCAAAAACTAAGCATTTTTCAGCTGAAATAATGAAAGTAGTCCTCTTAATTCTTGCTTCTAAAGCATACGCAAGCAGAAATTTCAATGTACAATGATGTTTTTAAAAAAAACAGTCAAAATGTGCTCCACTCGGGCTGAAAACGCTTGTTTGGGACATTACATTAATGTTGACTATAAATCATAAACTAAGCATTTTTCAGCTGAAATAATGAATGTAGTCCTCTTAATTCTTGCTTCTAAAGCATACGCAAGCAGAAATTTCAATGTACAATATGTTTTTAAAAAAAACAGTCAAAATGCGCTCCACTCGGGCTGAAAACGCTGTTGGGGACATTTCATTAATGTTGACTACAAATCAAAAACTAAGCATTTTTCAGCTGAAATAATGAATGTAGTCCTCTTAATTCTTGCTTCTAAAGCATACGCAAGCAGAAATTTCAATGTACAATGATGTTTTTAAAAAAACAGTCAAAATGTGCTCCACTCGGGCTGAAAACGCTTGTTTGGAACATTTCATTAATGTTGACTATAAATCATAAACTAAGCATTTTTCAGCTGAAATAATGAATGTAGTCCTCTTAATTCTTGCTTCTAAAGCATACGCAAGCAGAAATTTCAATGTACAATGATGTTTTTAAAAAAACAGTCAAAATGTGCTCCACTCGGGCTGAAAACGCTTGTTTGGGACATTACATTAATGTTGACTATAAATCATAAACTAAGCATTTTTCAGCTGAAATAATGAATGTAGTCCTCTTAATTCTTGCTTCTAAAGCATACGCAAGCAGAAATTTCAATGTACAATGATGTTTTTAAAAAAACAGTCAAAATGTGCTCCACTCGGGCTGAAAACGCTTGTTTGGGACATTACATTAATGTTGACTATAAATCATAAACTAAGCATTTTTCAGCTGAAATAATGAATGTAGTCCTCTTAATTCTTGCTTCTAAAGCATACGCAAACAGAAATTTCAATGTACAATGATGTTTTTTAAAAAACGGTCAAAATGTGCTCCACTCGGGCTGAAAACGCTTGTTCGGAACATTTCCTTAATGTTGACTATAAATCATAAACTAAGCATTTTTCAGCTGAAATAATGAATGTAGTCCTCTTAATTCTTGCTTCTAAAGCATACGCAAGCAGAAATTTCAATGTACAATGATGTTTTTAAAAAAAACAGTCAAAATGCGCTCCACTCGGGCTGAAAACGCTGTTGGGGACATTTCATTAATGTTGACTACAAATCAAAAACTAAGCATTTTTCAGCTGAAATAATGAATGTAGTCCTCTTAATTCTTGCTTCTAAAGCATACGCAAGCAGAAATTTCAATGTACAATGATGTTTTTAAAAAAAGGGTCAAAATGTGCTCCACTCGGGCTGAAAACGCTTGTTTGGAACATTTCATTAATGTTGACTATAAATCATAAACTAAGCATTTTTCAGCTGAAATAATGAATGTAGTCCTCTTAATTCTTGCTTCTAAAGCATACGCAAGCAGAAATTTCAATGTACAATGATGTTTTTAAAAAAACAGTCAAAATGTGCTCCACTCGGGCTGAAAACGCTTGTTTGGGACATGACATTAATGTTGACTATAAATCATAAACTAAGCATTTTTCAGCTGAAATAATGAATGTAGTCCTCTTAATTCTTGCTTCTAAAGCATACGCAAGCAGAAATTTCAATGTACAATGATGTTTTTAAAAAAACAGTCAAAATGTGCTCCACTCGGGCTGAAAACGCTTGTTTGGGACATTACATTAATGTTGACTATAAATCATAAACTAAGCATTTTTCAGCTGAAATAATGAATGTAGTCCTCTTAATTCTTGCTTCTAAAGCATACGCAAAAAGAAATTTCAATGTACAATGATGTTTTTTAAAAAACGGTCAAAATGTGCTCCACTCGGGCTGAAAACGCTTGTTCGGAACATTTCCTTAATGTTGACTATAAATCATAAACTAAGCATTTTTCAGCTGAAATAATGAATGTAGTCCTCTTAATTCTTGCTTCTAAAGCATACGCAAGCAGAAATTTCAATGTACAATGATGTTTTTAAAAAAAACAGTCAAAATGCGCTCCACTCGGGCTGAAAACGCTGTTGGGGACATTTCATTAATGTTGACTACAAATCAAAAACTAAGCATTTTTCAGCTGAAATAATGAAAGTAGTCCTCTTAATTCTTGCTTCTAAAGCATACGCAAGCAGAAATTTCAATGTACAATGATGTTTTTAAAAAAAACAGTCAAAATGTGCTCCACTCGGGCTGAAAACGCTGTTGGGGACATTTCATTAATGTTGACTACAAATCAAAAACTAAGCATTTTTCAGCTGAAATAATGAATGTAGTCCTCTTAATTCTTGCTTCTAAAGCATTCGCAAGCAGAAATTTCAATGTACAATGATGTTTTTAAAAAAACAGTCAAAATGTGCTCCACTCGGGCTGAAAACGCTGTTGGGGACATTTCATTAATGTTGACTATAAATCATAAACTAAGCATTTTTCAGCTGAAATAATGAATGTAGTGCTCTTAATTCTTGCTTCTAAAGCATACGCAAGCAGAAATTTCAATGTACAATGATGTTTTTAAAAAAACAGTCAAAATGTGCTCCACTCGGGCTGAAAACGCTTGTTTGGGACATTACATTAATGTTGACTATAAATCATAAACTAAGCATTTTTCAGCTGAAATAATGAATGTAGTCCTCTTAATTCTTGCTTCTAAAGCATACGCAAACAGAAATTTCAATGTACAATGATGTTTTTTAAAAAACGGTCAAAATGTGCTCCACTCGGGCTGAAAACGCTTGTTCGGAACATTTCCTTAATGTTGACTATAAATCATAAACTAAGCATTTTTCAGCTGAAATAATGAATGTAGTCCTCTTAATTCTTGCTTCTAAAGCATACGCAAGCAGAAATTTCAATGTACAATGATGTTTTTAAAAAAACAGTCCAAATTTGCTCCACTCGGGCTGAAAACGCTTGTTTGGGACATTACATTAATGTTGACTATAAATCATAAACTAAGCATTTTTCAGCTGAAATAATGAATGTAGTCCTCTTAATTCTTGCTTCTAAAGCATACGCAAACAGAAATTTCAATGTACAATGATGTTTTTTAAAAAACGGTCAAAATGTGCTCCACTCGGGCTGAAAACGCTTGTTCGGAACATTTCCTTAATGTTGACTATAAATCATAAACTAAGCATTTTTCAGCTGAAATAATGAATGTAGTCCTCTTAATTCTTGCTTCTAAAGCATACGCAAGCAGAAATTTCAATGTACAATGATGTTTTTAAAAAAAACAGTCAAAATGCGCTCCACTCGGGCTGAAAACGCTGTTGGGGACATTTCATTAATGTTGACTACAAATCAAAAACTAAGCATTTTTCAGCTGAAATAATGAATGTAGTCCTCTTAATTCTTGCTTCTAAAGCATACGCAAGCAGAAATTTCAATGTACAATGATGTTTTTAAAAAAAGGGTCAAAATGTGCTCCACTCGGGCTGAAAACGCTTGTTTGGAACATTTCATTAATGTTGACTATAAATCATAAACTAAGCATTTTTCAGCTGAAATAATGAATGTAGTCCTCTTAATTCTTGCTTCTAAAGCATACGCAAGCAGAAATTTCAATGTACAATGATGTTTTTAAAAAAACAGTCAAAATGTGCTCCACTCGGGCTGAAAACGCTTGTTTGGGACATGACATTAATGTTGACTATAAATCATAAACTAAGCATTTTTCAGCTGAAATAATGAATGTAGTCCTCTTAATTCTTGCTTCTAAAGCATACGCAAGCAGAAATTTCAATGTACAATGATGTTTTTAAAAAAACAGTCAAAATGTGCTCCACTCGGGCTGAAAACGCTTGTTTGGGACATGACATTAATGTTGACTATAAATCATAAACTAAGCATTTTTCAGCTGAAATAATGAATGTAGTCCTCTTAATTCTTGCTTCTAAAGCATACGCAAGCAGAAATTTCAATGTACAATGATGTTTTTAAAAAAACAGTCAAAATGTGCTCCACTCGGGCTGAAAACGCTTGTTTGGGACATTACATTAATGTTGACTATAAATCATAAACTAAGCATTTTTCAGCTGAAATAATGAATGTAGTCCTCTTAATTCTTGCTTCTAAAGCATACGCAAACAGAAATTTCAATGTACAATGATGTTTTTTAAAAAACGGTCAAAATGTGCTCCACTCGGGCTGAAAACGCTTGTTCGGAACATTTCCTTAATGTTGACTATAAATCATAAACTAAGCATTTTTCAGCTGAAATAATGAATGTAGTCCTCTTAATTCTTGCTTCTAAAGCATACGCAAGCAGAAATTTCAATGTACAATGATGTTTTTAAAAAAAACAGTCAAAATGCGCTCCACTCGGGCTGAAAACGCTGTTGGGGACATTTCATTAATGTTGACTACAAATCAAAAACTAAGCATTTTTCAGCTGAAATAATGAATGTAGTCCTCTTAATTCTTGCTTCTAAAGCATACGCAAGCAGAAATTTCAATGTACAATGATGTTTTTAAAAAAAGGGTCAAAATGTGCTCCACTCGGGCTGAAAACGCTTGTTTGGAACATTTCATTAATGTTGACTATAAATCATAAACTAAGCATTTTTCAGCTGAAATAATGAATGTAGTCCTCTTAATTCTTGCTTCTAAAGCATACGCAAGCAGAAATTTCAATGTACAATGATGTTTTTAAAAAAACAGTCAAAATGTGCTCCACTTGGGCTGAAAACGCTTGTTTGGGACATGACATTAATGTTGACTATAAATCATAAACTAAGCATTTTTCAGCTGAAATAATGAATGTAGTCCTCTTAATTCTTGCTTCTAAAGCATACGCAAGCAGAAATTTCAATGTACAATGATGTTTTTAAAAAAACAGTCAAAATGTGCTCCACTCGGGCTGAAAACGCTTGTTTGGGACATTACATTAATGTTGACTATAAATCATAAACTAAGCATTTTTCAGCTGAAATAATGAATGTAGTCCTCTTAATTCTTGCTTCTAAAGCATACGCAAAAATAAATTTCAATGTACAATGATGTTTTTTAAAAAACGGTCAAAATGTGCTCCACTCGGGCTGAAAACGCTTGTTCGGAACATTTCCTTAATGTTGACTATAAATCATAAACTAAGCATTTTTCAGCTGAAATAATGAATGTAGTCCTCTTAATTCTTGCTTCTAAAGCATACGCAAGCAGAAATTTCAATGTACAATGATGTTTTTAAAAAAACAGTCAAAATGTGCTCCACTCGGGCTGAAAACGCTTGTTTGGAACATTTCATTAATGTTGACTATAAATCATAAACTAAGCATTTTTCAGCTGAAATAATGAATGTAGTCCTCTTAATTCTTGCTTCTAAAGCATACGCAAGCAGAAATTTCAATGTACAATGATGTTTTTAAAAAAAACAGTCAAAATGCGCTCCACTCGGGCTGAAAACGCTGTTGGGGACATTTCATTAATGTTGACTACAAATCAAAAACTAAGCATTTTTCAGCTGAAATAATGAATGTAGTCCTCTTAATTCTTGCTTCTAAAGCATACGCAAGCAGAAATTTCAATGTACAATGATGTTTTTAAAAAAAGGGTCAAAATGTGCTCCACTCGGGCTGAAAACGCTTGTTTGGAACATTTCATTAATGTTGACTATAAATCATAAACTAAGCATTTTTCAGCTGAAATAATGAATGTAGTCCTCTTAATTCTTGCTTCTAAAGCATACGCAAGCAGAAATTTCAATGTACAATGATGTTTTTAAAAAAAACAGTCAAAATGCGCTCCACTCGGGCTGAAAACGCTGTTGGGGACATTTCATTAATGTTGACTACAAATCAAAAACTAAGCATTTTTCAGCTGAAATAATGAATGTAGTCCTCTTAATTCTTGCTTCTAAAGCATACGCAAGCAGAAATTTCAATGTACAATGATGTTTTTAAAAAAACAGTCAAAATGTGCTCCACTCGGGCTGAAAACGCTTGTTTGGAACATTTCATTAATGTTGACTATAAATCATAAACTAAGCATTTTTCAGCTGAAATAATGAATGTAGTCCTCTTAATTCTTGCTTCTAAAGCATACGCAAGCAGAAATTTCAATGTACAATGATGTTTTTAAAAAAACAGTCAAAATGTGCTCCACTCGGGCTGAAAACGCTTGTTTGGGACATGACATTAATGTTGACTATAAATCATAAACTAAGCATTTTTCAGCTGAAATAATGAATGTAGTCCTCTTAATTCTTGCTTCTAAAGCATACGCAAGCAGAAATTTCAATGTACAATGATGTTTTTAAAAAAACAGTCAAAATGTGCTCCACTCGGGCTGAAAACGCTTGTTTGGGACATTACATTAATGTTGACTATAAATCATAAACTAAGCATTTTTCAGCTGAAATAATGAATGTAGTCCTCTTAATTCTTGCTTCTAAAGCATACGCAAACAGAAATTTCAATGTACAATGATGTTTTTTAAAAAACGGTCAAAATGTGCTCCACTCGGGCTGAAAACGCTTGTTCGGAACATTTCCTTAATGTTGACTATAAATCATAAACTAAGCATTTTTCAGCTGAAATAATGAATGTAGTCCTCTTAATTCTTGCTTCTAAAGCATACGCAAGCAGAAATTTCAATGTACAATGATGTTTTTAAAAAAAACAGTCAAAATGCGCTCCACTCGGGCTGAAAACGCTGTTGGGGACATTTCATTAATGTTGACTACAAATCAAAAACTAAGCATTTTTCAGCTGAAATAATGAATGTAGTCCTCTTAATTCTTGCTTCTAAAGCATACGCAAGCAGAAATTTCAATGTACAATGATGTTTTTAAAAAAAGGGTCAAAATGTGCTCCACTCGGGCTGAAAACGCTTGTTCGGAACATTTCCTTAATGTTGACTATAAATCATAAACTAAGCATTTTTCAGCTGAAATAATGAATGTAGTCCTCTTAATTCTTGCTTCTAAAGCATACGCAAGCAGAAATTTCAATGTACAATGATGTTTTTAAAAAAAACAGTCAAAATGCGCTCCACTCGGGCTGAAAACGCTGTTGGGGACATTTCATTAATGTTGACTACAAATCAAAAACTAAGCATTTTTCAGCTGAAATAATGAAAGTAGTCCTCTTAATTCTTGCTTCTAAAGCATACGCAAGCAGAAATTTCAATGTACAATGATGTTTTTAAAAAAAACAGTCAAAATGTGCTCCACTCGGGCTGAAAACGCTTGTTTGGGACATTACATTAATGTTGACTATAAATCATAAACTAAGCATTTTTCAGCTGAAATAATGAATGTAGTCCTCTTAATTCTTGCTTCTAAAGCATACGCAAGCAGAAATTTCAATGTACAATGATGTTTTTTAAAAAACGGTCAAAATGTGCTCCACTCGGGCTGAAAACGCTTGTTTGGGACATTACATTAATGTTGACTATAAATCATAAACTAAGCATTTTTCAGCTGAAATAATGAATGTAGTCCTCTTAATTCTTGCTTCTAAAGCATACACAAACAGAAATTTCAATGTACAATGATGTTTTTAAAAAAACGGTCAAAATGTGCTCCACTCGGGCTGAAAACGCTTGTTTGGAACATTTCATTAATGTTGACTATAAATCATAAACTAAGCATTTTTCAGCTGAAATAATGAATGTAGTCCTCTTAATTCTTGCTTCTAAAGCATACGCAAGCAGAAATTTCAATGTACAATGATGTTTTTAAAAAAAACAGTCAAAATGTGCTTCACTCGGGCTGAAAACGCTGTTGGGGACATTTCATTAATGTTGACTATAAATCATAAACTAAGCATTTTTCAGCTGAAATAATGAATGTAGTCCTCTTAATTCTTGCTTCTAAAGCATACGCAAGCAGAAATTTCAATGTACAATGATGTTTTTAAAAAAACGGTCAAAATGTGCTCCACTCGGGCTGAAAACGCTTGTTCGGAACATTTCCTTAATGTTGACTATAAATCATAAACTAAGCATTTTTCAGCTGAAATAATGAATGTAGTCCTCTTAATTCTTGCTTCTAAAGCATACGCAAGCAGAAATTTCAATGTACAATGATGTTTTTAAAAAAAACAGTCAAAATGTGCTCCACTCGGGCTGAAAACGCTGTTGGGGACATTTCATTAATGTTGACTACAAATCAAAAACTAAGCATTTTTCAGCTGAAATAATGAATGTAGTCCTCTTAATTCTTGCTTCTAAAGCATTCGCAAGCAGAAATTTCAATGTACAATGATGTTTTTTAAAAAAGGGTCAAAATGTGCTCCACTCGGGCTGAAAACGCTGTTGGGGACATTTCATTAATGTTGACTATAAATCATAAACTAAGCATTTTTCAGCTGAAATAATGAATGTAGTCCTCTTAATTCTTGCTTCTAAAGAATACGCAAGCAGAAATTTCAATGTACAATGATGTTTTTAAAAAAACAGTCAAAATGTGCTCCACTCGGGCTGAAAACGCTTGTTTGGGACATTACATTAATGTTGACTATAAATCATAAACTAAGCATTTTTCAGCTGAAATAATGAATGTAGTCCTCTTAATTCTTGCTTCTAAAGCATACGCAAACAGAAATTTCAATGTACAATGATGTTTTTTAAAAAACGGTCAAAATGTGCTCCACTCGGGCTGAAAACGCTTGTTCGGAACATTTCCTTAATGTTGACTATAAATCATAAACTAAGCATTTTTCAGCTGAAATAATGAATGTAGTCCTCTTAATTCTTGCTTCTAAAGCATACGCAAAAAGAAATTTCAATGTACAATGATGTTTTTTAAAAAACGGTCAAAATGTGCTCCACTCGGGCTGAAAACGCTTGTTCGGAACATTTCCTTAATGTTGACTATAAATCATAAACTAAGCATTTTTCAGCTGAAATAATGAATGTAGTCCTCTTAATTCTTGCTTCTAAAGCATACGCAAGCAGAAATTTCAATTTACAATGATGTTTTTAAAAAAAACAGTCAAAATGCGCTCCACTCGGGCTGAAAACGCTGTTGGGGACATTTCATTAATGTTGACTACAAATCAAAAACTAAGCATTTTTCAGCTGAAATAATGAAAGTAGTCCTCTTAATTCTTGCTTCTAAAGCATACGCAAGCAGAAATTTCAATGTACAATGATGTTTTTAAAAAAAACAGTCAAAATGTGCTCCACTCGGGCTGAAAACGCTGTTGGGGACATTTCATTAATGTTGACTACAAATCAAAAACTAAGCATTTTTCAGCTGAAATAATGAATGTAGTCCTCTTAATTCTTGCTTCTAAAGCATTCGCAAGCAGAAATTTCAATGTACAATGATGTTTTTAAAAAAACAGTCAAAATGTGCTCCACTCGGGCTGAAAACGCTGTTGGGGACATTTCATTAATGTTGACTATAAATCATAAACTAAGCATTTTTCAGCTGAAATAATGAATGTAGTCCTCTTAATTCTTGCTTCTAAAGCATACGCAAGCAGAAATTTCAATGTACAATGATGTTTTTAAAAAAACAGTCAAAATGTGCTCCACTCGGGCTGAAAACGCTTGTTTGGGACATTACATTAATGTTGACTATAAATCATAAACTAAGCATTTTTCAGCTGAAATAATGAATGTAGTCCTCTTAATTCTTGCTTCTAAAGCATACGCAAACAGAAATTTCAATGTACAATGATGTTTTTTAAAAAACGGTCAAAATGTGCTCCACTCGGGCTGAAAACGCTTGTTCGGAACATTTCCTTAATGTTGACTATAAATCATAAACTAAGCATTTTTCAGCTGAAATAATGAATGTAGTCCTCTTAATTCTTGCTTCTAAAGCATACGCAAGCAGAAATTTCAATGTACAATGATGTTTTTAAAAAAAACAGTCAAAATGCGCTCCACTCGGGCTGAAAACGCTGTTGGGGACATTTCATTAATGTTGACTACAAATCAAAAACTAAGCATTTTTCAGCTGAAATAATGAATGTAGTCCTCTTAATTCTTGCTTCTAAAGCATACGCAAGCAGAAATTTCAATGTACAATGATGTTTTTAAAAAAAGGGTCAAAATGTGCTCCACTCGGGCTGAAAACGCTTGTTTGGAACATTTCATTAATGTTGACTATAAATCATAAACTAAGCATTTTTCAGCTGAAATAATGAATGTAGTCCTCTTAATTCTTGCTTCTAAAGCATACGCAAGCAGAAATTTCAATGTACAATGATGTTTTTAAAAAAAACAGTCAAAATGCGCTCCACTCGGGCTGAAAACGCTGTTGGGGACATTTCATTAATGTTGACTACAAATCAAAAACTAAGCATTTTTCAGCTGAAATAATGAATGTAGTCCTCTTAATTCTTGCTTCTAAAGCATACGCAAGCAGAAATTTCAATGTACAATGATGTTTTTAAAAAAACAGTCAAAATGTGCTCCACTCGGGCTGAAAACGCTTGTTTGGAACATTTCATTAATGTTGACTATAAATCATAAACTAAGCATTTTTCAGCTGAAATAATGAATGTAGTCCTCTTAATTCTTGCTTCTAAAGCATACGCAAGCAGAAATTTCAATGTACAATGATGTTTTTAAAAAAACAGTCAAAATGTGCTCCACTCGGGCTGAAAACGCTTGTTTGGGACATGACATTAATGTTGACTATAAATCATAAACTAAGCATTTTTCAGCTGAAATAATGAATGTAGTCCTCTTAATTCTTGCTTCTAAAGCATACGCAAGCAGAAATTTCAATGTACAATGATGTTTTTAAAAAAACAGTCAAAATGTGCTCCACTCGGGCTGAAAACGCTTGTTTGGGACATTACATTAATGTTGACTATAAATCATAAACTAAGCATTTTTCAGCTGAAATAATGAATGTAGTCCTCTTAATTCTTGCTTCTAAAGCATACGCAAACAGAAATTTCAATGTACAATGATGTTTTTTAAAAAACGGTCAAAATGTGCTCCACTCGGGCTGAAAACGCTTGTTCGGAACATTTCCTTAATGTTGACTATAAATCATAAACTAAGCATTTTTCAGCTGAAATAATGAATGTAGTCCTCTTAATTCTTGCTTCTAAAGCATACGCAAGCAGAAATTTCAATGTACAATGATGTTTTTAAAAAAAACAGTCAAAATGCGCTCCACTCGGGCTGAAAACGCTGTTGGGGACATTTCATTAATGTTGACTACAAATCAAAAACTAAGCATTTTTCAGCTGAAATAATGAATGTAGTCCTCTTAATTCTTGCTTCTAAAGCATACGCAAGCAGAAATTTCAATGTACAATGATGTTTTTAAAAAAAGGGTCAAAATGTGCTCCACTCGGGCTGAAAACGCTTGTTCGGAACATTTCCTTAATGTTGACTATAAATCATAAACTAAGCATTTTTCAGCTGAAATAATGAATGTAGTCCTCTTAATTCTTGCTTCTAAAGCATACGCAAGCAGAAATTTCAATGTACAATGATGTTTTTAAAAAAAACAGTCAAAATGCGCTCCACTCGGGCTGAAAACGCTGTTGGGGACATTTCATTAATGTTGACTACAAATCAAAAACTAAGCATTTTTCAGCTGAAATAATGAAAGTAGTCCTCTTAATTCTTGCTTCTAAAGCATACGCAAGCAGAAATTTCAATGTACAATGATGTTTTTAAAAAAAACAGTCAAAATGTGCTCCACTCGGGCTGAAAACGCTTGTTTGGGACATTACATTAATGTTGACTATAAATCATAAACTAAGCATTTTTCAGCTGAAATAATGAATGTAGTCCTCTTAATTCTTGCTTCTAAAGCATACGCAAGCAGAAATTTCAATGTACAATATGTTTTTAAAAAAAACAGTCAAAATGCGCTCCACTCGGGCTGAAAACGCTGTTGGGGACATTTCATTAATGTTGACTACAAATCAAAAACTAAGCATTTTTCAGCTGAAATAATGAATGTAGTCCTCTTAATTCTTGCTTCTAAAGCATACGCAAGCAGAAATTTCAATGTACAATGATGTTTTTAAAAAAACAGTCAAAATGTGCTCCACTCGGGCTGAAAACGCTTGTTTGGAACATTTCATTAATGTTGACTATAAATCATAAACTAAGCATTTTTCAGCTGAAATAATGAATGTAGTCCTCTTAATTCTTGCTTCTAAAGCATACGCAAGCAGAAATTTCAATGTACAATGATGTTTTTAAAAAAACAGTCAAAATGTGCTCCACTCGGGCTGAAAACGCTTGTTTGGGACATTACATTAATGTTGACTATAAATCATAAACTAAGCATTTTTCAGCTGAAATAATGAATGTAGTCCTCTTAATTCTTGCTTCTAAAGCATACGCAAGCAGAAATTTCAATGTACAATGATGTTTTTAAAAAAACAGTCAAAATGTGCTCCACTCGGGCTGAAAACGCTTGTTTGGGACATTACATTAATGTTGACTATAAATCATAAACTAAGCATTTTTCAGCTGAAATAATGAATGTAGTCCTCTTAATTCTTGCTTCTAAAGCATACGCAAACAGAAATTTCAATGTACAATGATGTTTTTTAAAAAACGGTCAAAATGTGCTCCACTCGGGCTGAAAACGCTTGTTCGGAACATTTCCTTAATGTTGACTATAAATCATAAACTAAGCATTTTTCAGCTGAAATAATGAATGTAGTCCTCTTAATTCTTGCTTCTAAAGCATACGCAAGCAGAAATTTCAATGTACAATGATGTTTTTAAAAAAAACAGTCAAAATGCGCTCCACTCGGGCTGAAAACGCTGTTGGGGACATTTCATTAATGTTGACTACAAATCAAAAACTAAGCATTTTTCAGCTGAAATAATGAATGTAGTCCTCTTAATTCTTGCTTCTAAAGCATACGCAAGCAGAAATTTCAATGTACAATGATGTTTTTAAAAAAAGGGTCAAAATGTGCTCCACTCGGGCTGAAAACGCTTGTTTGGAACATTTCATTAATGTTGACTATAAATCATAAACTAAGCATTTTTCAGCTGAAATAATGAATGTAGTCCTCTTAATTCTTGCTTCTAAAGCATACGCAAGCAGAAATTTCAATGTACAATGATGTTTTTAAAAAAACAGTCAAAATGTGCTCCACTCGGGCTGAAAACGCTTGTTTGGGACATGACATTAATGTTGACTATAAATCATAAACTAAGCATTTTTCAGCTGAAATAATGAATGTAGTCCTCTTAATTCTTGCTTCTAAAGCATACGCAAGC
Source organism: Hippichthys cyanospilos (assembly GCF_059441005.1). Taxonomy (NCBI): domain Eukaryota; kingdom Metazoa; phylum Chordata; class Actinopteri; order Syngnathiformes; family Syngnathidae; genus Hippichthys; species Hippichthys cyanospilos. Next base: position 620,523 of record NW_028283380.1, read on the forward strand.
AGAAATTTCAATGTACAATGATGTTTTTAAAAAAACAGTCAAAATGTGCTCCACTCGGGCTGAAAACGCTTGTTTGGGACATTACATTAATGTTGACTATAAATCATAAACTAAGCATTTTTCAGCTGAAATAATGAATGTAGTCCTCTTAATTCTTGCTTCTAAAGCATACGCAAAAAGAAATTTCAATGTACAATGATGTTTTTTAAAAAACGGTCAAAATGTGCTCCACTCGGGCTGAAAACGCTTGTTCGGAACATTTCCTTAATGTTGACTATAAATCATAAACTAAGCATTTTTCAGCTGAAATAATGAATGTAGTCCTCTTAATTCTTGCTTCTAAAGCATACGCAAGCAGAAATTTCAATGTACAATGATGTTTTTAAAAAAAACAGTCAAAATGCGCTCCACTCGGGCTGAAAACGCTGTTGGGGACATTTCATTAATGTTGACTACAAATCAAAAACTAAGCATTTTTCAGCTGAAATAATGAAAGTAGTCCTCTTAATTCTTGCTTCTAAAGCATACGCAAGCAGAAATTTCAATGTACAATGATGTTTTTAAAAAAAACAGTCAAAATGTGCTCCACTCGGGCTGAAAACGCTGTTGGGGACATTTCATTAATGTTGACTACAAATCAAAAACTAAGCATTTTTCAGCTGAAATAATGAATGTAGTCCTCTTAATTCTTGCTTCTAAAGCATTCGCAAGCAGAAATTTCAATGTACAATGATGTTTTTAAAAAAACAGTCAAAATGTGCTCCACTCGGGCTGAAAACGCTGTTGGGGACATTTCATTAATGTTGACTATAAATCATAAACTAAGCATTTTTCAGCTGAAATAATGAATGTAGTGCTCTTAATTCTTGCTTCTAAAGCATACGCAAGCAGAAATTTCAATGTACAATGATGTTTTTAAAAAAACAGTCAAAATGTGCTCCACTCGGGCTGAAAACGCTTGTTTGGGACATTACATTAATGTTGACTATAAATCATAAACTAAGCATTTTTCAGCTGAAATAATGAATGTAGTCCTCTTAATTCTTGCTTCTAAAGCATACGCAAACAGAAATTTCAATGTACAATGATGTTTTTTAAAAAACGGTCAAAATGTGCTCCACTCGGGCTGAAAACGCTTGTTCGGAACATTTCCTTAATGTTGACTATAAATCATAAACTAAGCATTTTTCAGCTGAAATAATGAATGTAGTCCTCTTAATTCTTGCTTCTAAAGCATACGCAAGCAGAAATTTCAATGTACAATGATGTTTTTAAAAAAACAGTCCAAATTTGCTCCACTCGGGCTGAAAACGCTTGTTTGGAACATTTCATTAATGTTGACTATAAATCATAAACTAAGCATTTTTCAGCTGAAATAATGAATGTAGTCCTCTTAATTCTTGCTTCTAAAGCATACGCAAGCAGAAATTTCAATGTACAATGATGTTTTTAAAAAAACAGTCAAAATGTGCTCCACTCGGGCTGAAAACGCTTGTTTGGGACATGACATTAATGTTGACTATAAATCATAAACTAAGCATTTTTCAGCTGAAATAATGAATGTAGTCCTCTTAATTCTTGCTTCTAAAGCATACGCAAGCAGAAATTTCAATGTACAATGATGTTTTTAAAAAAACAGTCAAAATGTGCTCCACTCGGGCTGAAAACGCTTGTTTGGGACATTACATTAATGTTGACTATAAATCATAAACTAAGCATTTTTCAGCTGAAATAATGAATGTAGTCCTCTTAATTCTTGCTTCTAAAGCATACGCAAAAAGAAATTTCAATGTACAATGATGTTTTTTAAAAAACGGTCAAAATGTGCTCCACTCGGGCTGAAAACGCTTGTTCGGAACATTTCCTTAATGTTGACTATAAATCATAAACTAAGCATTTTTCAGCTGAAATAATGAATGTAGTCCTCTTAATTCTTGCTTCTAAAGCATACGCAAGCAGAAATTTCAATGTACAATGATGTTTTTAAAAAAAACAGTCAAAATGCGCTCCACTCGGGCTGAAAACGCTGTTGGGGACATTTCATTAATGTTGACTACAAATCAAAAACTAAGCATTTTTCAGCTGAAATAATGAAAGTAGTCCTCTTAATTCTTGCTTCTAAAGCATACGCAAGCAGAAATTTCAATGTACAATGATGTTTTTAAAAAAAACAGTCAAAATGTGCTCCACTCGGGCTGAAAACGCTGTTGGGGACATTTCATTAATGTTGACTACAAATCAAAAACTAAGCATTTTTCAGCTGAAATAATGAATGTAGTCCTCTTAATTCTTGCTTCTAAAGCATTCGCAAGCAGAAATTTCAATGTACAATGATGTTTTTAAAAAAACAGTCAAAATGTGCTCCACTCGGGCTGAAAACGCTGTTGGGGACATTTCATTAATGTTGACTATAAATCATAAACTAAGCATTTTTCAGCTGAAATAATGAATGTAGTGCTCTTAATTCTTGCTTCTAAAGCATACGCAAGCAGAAATTTCAATGTACAATGATGTTTTTAAAAAAACAGTCAAAATGTGCTCCACTCGGGCTGAAAACGCTTGTTTGGGACATTACATTAATGTTGACTATAAATCATAAACTAAGCATTTTTCAGCTGAAATAATGAATGTAGTCCTCTTAATTCTTGCTTCTAAAGCATACGCAAACAGAAATTTCAATGTACAATGATGTTTTTTAAAAAACGGTCAAAATGTGCTCCACTCGGGCTGAAAACGCTTGTTCGGAACATTTCCTTAATGTTGACTATAAATCATAAACTAAGCATTTTTCAGCTGAAATAATGAATGTAGTCCTCTTAATTCTTGCTTCTAAAGCATACGCAAGCAGAAATTTCAATGTACAATGATGTTTTTAAAAAAACAGTCCAAATTTGCTCCACTCGGGCTGAAAACGCTTGTTTGGGACATTACATTAATGTTGACTATAAATCATAAACTAAGCATTTTTCAGCTGAAATAATGAATGTAGTCCTCTTAATTCTTGCTTCTAAAGCATACGCAAACAGAAATTTCAATGTACAATGATGTTTTTTAAAAAACGGTCAAAATGTGCTCCACTCGGGCTGAAAACGCTTGTTCGGAACATTTCCTTAATGTTGACTATAAATCATAAACTAAGCATTTTTCAGCTGAAATAATGAATGTAGTCCTCTTAATTCTTGCTTCTAAAGCATACGCAAGCAGAAATTTCAATGTACAATGATGTTTTTAAAAAAAACAGTCAAAATGCGCTCCACTCGGGCTGAAAACGCTGTTGGGGACATTTCATTAATGTTGACTACAAATCAAAAACTAAGCATTTTTCAGCTGAAATAATGAATGTAGTCCTCTTAATTCTTGCTTCTAAAGCATACGCAAGCAGAAATTTCAATGTACAATGATGTTTTTAAAAAAAGGGTCAAAATGTGCTCCACTCGGGCTGAAAACGCTTGTTTGGAACATTTCATTAATGTTGACTATAAATCATAAACTAAGCATTTTTCAGCTGAAATAATGAATGTAGTCCTCTTAATTCTTGCTTCTAAAGCATACGCAAGCAGAAATTTCAATGTACAATGATGTTTTTAAAAAAACAGTCAAAATGTGCTCCACTCGGGCTGAAAACGCTTGTTTGGGACATGACATTAATGTTGACTATAAATCATAAACTAAGCATTTTTCAGCTGAAATAATGAATGTAGTCCTCTTAATTCTTGCTTCTAAAGCATACGCAAGCAGAAATTTCAATGTACAATGATGTTTTTAAAAAAACAGTCAAAATGTGCTCCACTCGGGCTGAAAACGCTTGTTTGGGACATTACATTAATGTTGACTATAAATCATAAACTAAGCATTTTTCAGCTGAAATAATGAATGTAGTCCTCTTAATTCTTGCTTCTAAAGCATACGCAAACAGAAATTTCAATGTACAATGATGTTTTTTAAAAAACGGTCAAAATGTGCTCCACTCGGGCTGAAAACGCTTGTTCGGAACATTTCCTTAATGTTGACTATAAATCATAAACTAAGCATTTTTCAGCTGAAATAATGAATGTAGTCCTCTTAATTCTTGCTTCTAAAGCATACGCAAGCAGAAATTTCAATGTACAATGATGTTTTTAAAAAAAACAGTCAAAATGCGCTCCACTCGGGCTGAAAACGCTGTTGGGGACATTTCATTAATGTTGACTACAAATCAAAAACTAAGCATTTTTCAGCTGAAATAATGAATGTAGTCCTCTTAATTCTTGCTTCTAAAGCATACGCAAGCAGAAATTTCAATGTACAATGATGTTTTTAAAAAAAGGGTCAAAATGTGCTCCACTCGGGCTGAAAACGCTTGTTTGGAACATTTCATTAATGTTGACTATAAATCATAAACTAAGCATTTTTCAGCTGAAATAATGAATGTAGTCCTCTTAATTCTTGCTTCTAAAGCATACGCAAGCAGAAATTTCAATGTACAATGATGTTTTTAAAAAAACAGTCAAAATGTGCTCCACTTGGGCTGAAAACGCTTGTTTGGGACATGACATTAATGTTGACTATAAATCATAAACTAAGCATTTTTCAGCTGAAATAATGAATGTAGTCCTCTTAATTCTTGCTTCTAAAGCATACGCAAGCAGAAATTTCAATGTACAATGATGTTTTTAAAAAAACAGTCAAAATGTGCTCCACTCGGGCTGAAAACGCTTGTTTGGGACATTACATTAATGTTGACTATAAATCATAAACTAAGCATTTTTCAGCTGAAATAATGAATGTAGTCCTCTTAATTCTTGCTTCTAAAGCATACGCAAAAATAAATTTCAATGTACAATGATGTTTTTTAAAAAACGGTCAAAATGTGCTCCACTCGGGCTGAAAACGCTTGTTCGGAACATTTCCTTAATGTTGACTATAAATCATAAACTAAGCATTTTTCAGCTGAAATAATGAATGTAGTCCTCTTAATTCTTGCTTCTAAAGCATACGCAAGCAGAAATTTCAATGTACAATGATGTTTTTAAAAAAAACAGTCAAAATGCGCTCCACTCGGGCTGAAAACGCTGTTGGGGACATTTCATTAATGTTGACTACAAATCAAAAACTAAGCATTTTTCAGCTGAAATAATGAATGTAGTCCTCTTAATTCTTGCTTCTAAAGCATACGCAAGCAGAAATTTCAATGTACAATGATGTTTTTAAAAAAAGGGTCAAAATGTGCTCCACTCGGGCTGAAAACGCTTGTTTGGAACATTTCATTAATGTTGACTATAAATCATAAACTAAGCATTTTTCAGCTGAAATAATGAATGTAGTCCTCTTAATTCTTGCTTCTAAAGCATACGCAAGCAGAAATTTCAATGTACAATGATGTTTTTAAAAAAACAGTCAAAATGTGCTCCACTCGGGCTGAAAACGCTTGTTTGGGACATGACATTAATGTTGACTATAAATCATAAACTAAGCATTTTTCAGCTGAAATAATGAATGTAGTCCTCTTAATTCTTGCTTCTAAAGCATACGCAAGCAGAAATTTCAATGTACAATGATGTTTTTAAAAAAACGGTCAAAATGTGCTCCACTCGGGCTGAAAACGCTTGTTTGGAACATTTCATTAATGTTGACTATAAATCATAAACTAAGCATTTTTCAGCTGAAATAATGAATGTAGTCCTCTTAATTCTTGCTTCTAAAGCATACGCAAGCAGAAATTTCAATGTACAATGATGTTTTTAAAAAAACGGTCAAAATGTGCTCCACTCGGGCTGAAAACGCTTGTTTGGAACATTTCATTAATGTTGACTATAAATCATAAACTAAGCATTTTTCAGCTGAAATAATGAATGTAGTCCTCTTAATTCTTGCTTCTAAAGCATACGCAAGCAGAAATTTCAATGTACAATGATGTTTTTAAAAAAAACAGTCAAAATGTGCTCCACTCGGGCTGAAAACGCTGTTGGGGACATTTCATTAATGTTGACTACAAATCAAAAACTAAGCATTTTTCAGCTGAAATAATGAATGTAGTCCTCTTAATTCTTGCTTCTAAAGCATTCGCAAGCAGAAATTTCAATGTACAATGATGTTTTTAAAAAAACAGTCAAAATGTGCTCCACTCGGGCTGAAAACGCTGTTGGGGACATTTCATTAATGTTGACTATAAATCATAAACTAAGCATTTTTCAGCTGAAATAATGAATGTAGTCCTCTTAATTCTTGCTTCTAAAGAATACGCAAGCAGAAATTTCAATGTACAATGATGTTTTTAAAAAAACAGTCAAAATGTGCTCCACTCGGGCTGAAAACGCTTGTTTGGGACATTACATTAATGTTGACTATAAATCATAAACTAAGCATTTTTCAGCTGAAATAATGAATGTAGTCCTCTTAATTCTTGCTTCTAAAGCATACGCAAACAGAAATTTCAATGTACAATGATGTTTTTTAAAAAACGGTCAAAATGTGCTCCACTCGGGCTGAAAACGCTTGTTCGGAACATTTCCTTAATGTTGACTATAAATCATAAACTAAGCATTTTTCAGCTGAAATAATGAATGTAGTCCTCTTAATTCTTGCTTCTAAAGCATACGCAAGCAGAAATTTCAATGTACAATGATGTTTTTAAAAAAAACAGTCAAAATGCGCTCCACTCGGGCTGAAAACGCTGTTGGGGACATTTCATTAATGTTGACTACAAATCAAAAACTAAGCATTTTTCAGCTGAAATAATGAATGTAGTCCTCTTAATTCTTGCTTCTAAAGCATACGCAAGCAGAAATTTCAATGTACAATGATGTTTTTAAAAAAAGGGTCAAAATGTGCTCCACTCGGGCTGAAAACGCTTGTTTGGAACATTTCATTAATGTTGACTATAAATCATAAACTAAGCATTTTTCAGCTGAAATAATGAATGTAGTCCTCTTAATTCTTGCTTCTAAAGCATACGCAAGCAGAAATTTCAATGTACAATGATGTTTTTAAAAAAAACAGTCAAAATGCGCTCCACTCGGGCTGAAAACGCTGTTGGGGACATTTCATTAATGTTGACTACAAATCAAAAACTAAGCATTTTTCAGCTGAAATAATGAATGTAGTCCTCTTAATTCTTGCTTCTAAAGCATACGCAAGCAGAAATTTCAATGTACAATGATGTTTTTAAAAAAACAGTCAAAATGTGCTCCACTCGGGCTGAAAACGCTTGTTTGGAACATTTCATTAATGTTGACTATAAATCATAAACTAAGCATTTTTCAGCTGAAATAATGAATGTAGTCCTCTTAATTCTTGCTTCTAAAGCATACGCAAGCAGAAATTTCAATGTACAATGATGTTTTTAAAAAAACAGTCAAAATGTGCTCCACTCGGGCTGAAAACGCTTGTTTGGGACATGACATTAATGTTGACTATAAATCATAAACTAAGCATTTTTCAGCTGAAATAATGAATGTAGTCCTCTTAATTCTTGCTTCTAAAGCATACGCAAGCAGAAATTTCAATGTACAATGATGTTTTTAAAAAAACAGTCAAAATGTGCTCCACTCGGGCTGAAAACGCTTGTTTGGGACATTACATTAATGTTGACTATAAATCATAAACTAAGCATTTTTCAGCTGAAATAATGAATGTAGTCCTCTTAATTCTTGCTTCTAAAGCATACGCAAACAGAAATTTCAATGTACAATGATGTTTTTTAAAAAACGGTCAAAATGTGCTCCACTCGGGCTGAAAACGCTTGTTCGGAACATTTCCTTAATGTTGACTATAAATCATAAACTAAGCATTTTTCAGCTGAAATAATGAATGTAGTCCTCTTAATTCTTGCTTCTAAAGCATACGCAAGCAGAAATTTCAATGTACAATGATGTTTTTAAAAAAAACAGTCAAAATGCGCTCCACTCGGGCTGAAAACGCTGTTGGGGACATTTCATTAATGTTGACTACAAATCAAAAACTAAGCATTTTTCAGCTGAAATAATGAATGTAGTCCTCTTAATTCTTGCTTCTAAAGCATACGCAAGCAGAAATTTCAATGTACAATGATGTTTTTAAAAAAACAGTCAAAATGTGCTCCACTCGGGCTGAAAACGCTTGTTTGGGACATTACATTAATGTTGACTATAAATCATAAACTAAACATTTTTCAGCTGAAATAATGAATGTAGTCCTCTTAATTCTTGCTTCTAAAGCATACGCAAACAGAAATTTCAATGTACAATGATGTTTTTAAAAAAACGGTCAAAATGTGCTCCACTCGGGCTGAAAACGCTTGTTTGGGACATTACATTAATGTTGACTATAAATCATAAACTAAGCATTTTTCAGCTGAAATAATGAATGTAGTCCTCTTAATTCTTGCTTCTAAAGCATACACAAACAGAAATTTCAATGTACAATAATGTTTTTAAAAAAACGGTCAAAATGTGCTCCACTCGGGCTGAAAACGCTTGTTTGGAACATTTCATTAATGTTGACTATAAATCATAAACTAAGCATTTTTCAGCTGAAATAATGAATGTAGTCCTCTTAATTCTTGCTTCTAAAGCATACGCAAGCAGAAATTTCAATGTACAATGATGTTTTTAAAAAAAACAGTCAAAATGTGCTTCACTCGGGCTGAAAACGCTGTTGGGGACATTTCATTAATGTTGACTACAAATCAAAAACTAAGCATTTTTCAGCTGAAATAATGAATGTAGTCCTCTTAATTCTTGCTTCTAAAGCATACGCAAGCAGAAATTTCAATGTACAATGATGTTTTTAAAAAAAGGGTCAAAATGTGCTCCACTGGGGCTGAAAACGCTTGTTTGGAACATTTCATTAATGTTGACTATAAATCATAAACTAAGCATTTTTCAGCTGAAATAATGAATGTAGTCCTCTTAATTCTTGCTTCTAAAGCATACGCAAGCAGAAATTTCAATGTACAATGATGTTTTTAAAAAAACAGTCAAAATGTGCTCCACTCGGGCTGAAAACGCTTGTTTGGGACATGACATTAATGTTGACTATAAATCATAAACTAAGCATTTTTCAGCTGAAATAATGAATGTAGTCCTCTTAATTCTTGCTTCTAAAGCATACGCAAGCAGAAATTTCAATGTACAATGATGTTTTTAAAAAAACAGTCAAAATGTGCTCCACTCGGGCTGAAAACGCTTGTTTGGGACATTACATTAATGTTGACTATAAATCATAAACTAAGCATTTTTCAGCTGAAATAATGAATGTAGTCCTCTTAATTCTTGCTTCTAAAGCATACGCAAAAAGAAATTTCAATGTACAATGATGTTTTTTAAAAAACGGTCAAAATGTGCTCCACTCGGGCTGAAAACGCTTGTTCGGAACATTTCCTTAATGTTGACTATAAATCATAAACTAAGCATTTTTCAGCTGAAATAATGAATGTAGTCCTCTTAATTCTTGCTTCTAAAGCATACGCAAGCAGAAATTTCAATGTACAATGATGTTTTTAAAAAAAACAGTCAAAATGCGCTCCACTCGGGCTGAAAACGCTGTTGGGGACATTTCATTAATGTTGACTACAAATCAAAAACTAAGCATTTTTCAGCTGAAATAATGAATGTAGTCCTCTTAATTCTTGCTTCTAAAGCATACGCAAGCAGAAATTTCAATGTACAATGATGTTTTTAAAAAAAGGGTCAAAATGTGCTCCACTCGGGCTGAAAACGCTTGTTTGGAACATTTCATTAATGTTGACTATAAATCATAAACTAAGCATTTTTCAGCTGAAATAATGAATGTAGTCCTCTTAATTCTTGCTTCTAAAGCATACGCAAGCAGAAATTTCAATGTACAATGATGTTTTTAAAAAAACAGTCAAAATGTGCTCCACTCGGGCTGAAAACGCTTGTTTGGGACATGACATTAATGTTGACTATAAATCATAAACTAAGCATTTTTCAGCTGAAATAATGAATGTAGTCCTCTTAATTCTTGCTTCTAAAGCATACGCAAACAGAAATTTCAATGTACAATGATGTTTTTTAAAAAACGGTCAAAATGTGCTCCACTCGGGCTGAAAACGCTTGTTCGGAAGATTTCCTTAATGTTGACTATAAATCATAAACTAAGCATTTTTCAGCTGAAATAATGAATGTAGTCCTCTTAATTCTTGCTTCTAAAGCATACGCAAGCAGAAATTTCAATGTACAATGATGTTTTTAAAAAAAACAGTCAAAATGCGCTCCACTCGGGCTGAAAACGCTGTTGGGGACATTTCATTAATGTTGACTACAAATCAAAAACTAAGCATTTTTCAGCTGAAATAATGAATGTAGTCCTCTTAATTCTTGCTTCTAAAGCATACGCAAGCAGAAATTTCAATGTACAATGATGTTTTTAAAAAAAGGGTCAAAATGTGCTCCACTCGGGCTGAAAACGCTTGTTTGGAACATTTCATTAATGTTGACTATAAATCATAAACTAAGCATTTTTCAGCTGAAATAATGAATGTAGTCCTCTTAATTCTTGCTTCTAAAGCATACGCAAGCAGAAATTTCAATGTACAATGATGTTTTTAAAAAAAGGGTCAAAATGTGCTCCACTCGGGCTGAAAACGCTTGTTTGGAACATTTCATTAATGTTGACTATAAATCATAAACTAAGCATTTTTCAGCTGAAATAATGAATGTAGTCCTCTTAATTCTTGCTTCTAAAGCATACGCAAGCAGAAATTTCAATGTACAATGATGTTTTTAAAAAAAACAGTCAAAATGCGCTCCACTCGGGCTGAAAACGCTGTAGGGGACATTTCATTAATGTTGACTATAAATCATAAACTAAGCATTTTTCAGCTGAAATAATGAATGTAGTCCTCTTAATTCTTGCTTCTAAAGCATACGCAAGCAGAAATTTCAATGTACAATGATGTTTTTAAAAAAACAGTCAAAATGTGCTCCACTCGGGCTGAAAACGCTTGTTTGGGACATGACATTAATGTTGACTATAAATCATAAACTAAGCATTTTTCAGCTGAAATAATGAATGTAGTCCTCTTAATTCTTGCTTCTAAAGCATACGCAAGCAGAAATTTCAATGTACAATGATGTTTTTAAAAAAACAGTCAAAATGTGCTCCACTCGGGCTGAAAACGCTTGTTTGGGACATGACATTAATGTTGACTATAAATCATAAACTAAGCATTTTTCAGCTGAAATAATGAATGTAGTCCTCTTAATTCTTGCTTCTAAAGCATACGCAAGCAGAAATTTCAATGTACAATGATGTTTTTAAAAAAACAGTCAAAATGTGCTCCACTCGGGCTGAAAACGCTTGTTTGGGACATTACATTAATGTTGACTATAAATCATAAACTAAGCATTTTTCAGCTGAAATAATGAATGTAGTCCTCTTAATTCTTGCTTCTAAAGCATACGCAAACAGAAATTTCAATGTACAATGATGTTTTTTAAAAAACGGTCAAAATGTGCTCCACTCGGGCTGAAAACGCTTGTTCGGAACATTTCCTTAATGTTGACTATAAATCATAAACTAAGCATTTTTCAGCTGAAATAATGAATGTAGTCCTCTTAATTCTTGCTTCTAAAGCATACGCAAGCAGAAATTTCAATGTACAATGATGTTTTTAAAAAAAACAGTCAAAATGCGCTCCACTCGGGCTGAAAACGCTGTTGGGGACATTTCATTAATGTTGACTACAAATCAAAAACTAAGCATTTTTCAGCTGAAATAATGAATGTAGTCCTCTTAATTCTTGCTTCTAAAGCATACGCAAGCAGAAATTTCAATGTACAATGATGTTTTTAAAAAAAGGGTCAAAATGTGCTCCACTCGGGCTGAAAACGCTTGTTTGGAACATTTCATTAATGTTGACTATAAATCATAAACTAAGCATTTTTCAGCTGAAATAATGAATGTAGTCCTCTTAATTCTTGCTTCTAAAGCATACGCAAGCAGAAATTTCAATGTACAATGATGTTTTTAAAAAAACAGTCAAAATGTGCTCCACTTGGGCTGAAAACGCTTGTTTGGGACATGACATTAATGTTGACTATAAATCATAAACTAAGCATTTTTCAGCTGAAATAATGAATGTAGTCCTCTTAATTCTTGCTTCTAAAGCATACGCAAGCAGAAATTTCAATGTACAATGATGTTTTTAAAAAAACAGTCAAAATGTGCTCCACTCGGGCTGAAAACGCTTGTTTGGGACATTACATTAATGTTGACTATAAATCATAAACTAAGCATTTTTCAGCTGAAATAATGAATGTAGTCCTCTTAATTCTTGCTTCTAAAGCATACGCAAAAATAAATTTCAATGTACAATGATGTTTTTTAAAAAACGGTCAAAATGTGCTCCACTCGGGCTGAAAACGCTTGTTCGGAACATTTCCTTAATGTTGACTATAAATCATAAACTAAGCATTTTTCAGCTGAAATAATGAATGTAGTCCTCTTAATTCTTGCTTCTAAAGCATACGCAAGCAGAAATTTCAATGTACAATGATGTTTTTAAAAAAAACAGTCAAAATGCGCTCCACTCGGGCTGAAAACGCTGTTGGGGACATTTCATTAATGTTGACTACAAATCAAAAACTAAGCATTTTTCAGCTGAAATAATGAATGTAGTCCTCTTAATTCTTGCTTCTAAAGCATACGCAAGCAGAAATTTCAATGTACAATGATGTTTTTAAAAAAAGGGTCAAAATGTGCTCCACTCGGGCTGAAAACGCTTGTTTGGAACATTTCATTAATGTTGACTATAAATCATAAACTAAGCATTTTTCAGCTGAAATAATGAATGTAGTCCTCTTAATTCTTGCTTCTAAAGCATACGCAAGCAGAAATTTCAATGTACAATGATGTTTTTAAAAAAACAGTCAAAATGTGCTCCACTCGGGCTGAAAACGCTTGTTTGGGACATGACATTAATGTTGACTATAAATCATAAACTAAGCATTTTTCAGCTGAAATAATGAATGTAGTCCTCTTAATTCTTGCTTCTAAAGCATACGCAAGCAGAAATTTCAATGTACAATGATGTTTTTAAAAAAACGGTCAAAATGTGCTCCACTCGGGCTGAAAACGCTTGTTTGGAACATTTCATTAATGTTGACTATAAATCATAAACTAAGCATTTTTCAGCTGAAATAATGAATGTAGTCCTCTTAATTCTTGCTTCTAAAGCATACGCAAGCAGAAATTTCAATGTACAATGATGTTTTTAAAAAAACGGTCAAAATGTGCTCCACTCGGGCTGAAAACGCTTGTTTGGAACATTTCATTAATGTTGACTATAAATCATAAACTAAGCATTTTTCAGCTGAAATAATGAATGTAGTCCTCTTAATTCTTGCTTCTAAAGCATACGCAAGCAGAAATTTCAATGTACAATGATGTTTTTAAAAAAAACAGTCAAAATGTGCTCCACTCGGGCTGAAAACGCTGTTGGGGACATTTCATTAATGTTGACTACAAATCAAAAACTAAGCATTTTTCAGCTGAAATAATGAATGTAGTCCTCTTAATTCTTGCTTCTAAAGCATTCGCAAGCAGAAATTTCAATGTACAATGATGTTTTTAAAAAAACAGTCAAAATGTGCTCCACTCGGGCTGAAAACGCTGTTGGGGACATTTCATTAATGTTGACTATAAATCATAAACTAAGCATTTTTCAGCTGAAATAATGAATGTAGTCCTCTTAATTCTTGCTTCTAAAGAATACGCAAGCAGAAATTTCAATGTACAATGATGTTTTTAAAAAAACAGTCAAAATGTGCTCCACTCGGGCTGAAAACGCTTGTTTGGGACATTACATTAATGTTGACTATAAATCATAAACTAAGCATTTTTCAGCTGAAATAATGAATGTAGTCCTCTTAATTCTTGCTTCTAAAGCATACGCAAACAGAAATTTCAATGTACAATGATGTTTTTTAAAAAACGGTCAAAATGTGCTCCACTCGGGCTGAAAACGCTTGTTCGGAACATTTCCTTAATGTTGACTATAAATCATAAACTAAGCATTTTTCAGCTGAAATAATGAATGTAGTCCTCTTAATTCTTGCTTCTAAAGCATACGCAAGCAGAAATTTCAATGTACAATGATGTTTTTAAAAAAAACAGTCAAAATGCGCTCCACTCGGGCTGAAAACGCTGTTGGGGACATTTCATTAATGTTGACTACAAATCAAAAACTAAGCATTTTTCAGCTGAAATAATGAATGTAGTCCTCTTAATTCTTGCTTCTAAAGCATACGCAAGCAGAAATTTCAATGTACAATGATGTTTTTAAAAAAAGGGTCAAAATGTGCTCCACTCGGGCTGAAAACGCTTGTTTGGAACATTTCATTAATGTTGACTATAAATCATAAACTAAGCATTTTTCAGCTGAAATAATGAATGTAGTCCTCTTAATTCTTGCTTCTAAAGCATACGCAAGCAGAAATTTCAATGTACAATGATGTTTTTAAAAAAAACAGTCAAAATGCGCTCCACTCGGGCTGAAAACGCTGTTGGGGACATTTCATTAATGTTGACTACAAATCAAAAACTAAGCATTTTTCAGCTGAAATAATGAATGTAGTCCTCTTAATTCTTGCTTCTAAAGCATACGCAAGCAGAAATTTCAATGTACAATGATGTTTTTAAAAAAACAGTCAAAATGTGCTCCACTCGGGCTGAAAACGCTTGTTTGGAACATTTCATTAATGTTGACTATAAATCATAAACTAAGCATTTTTCAGCTGAAATAATGAATGTAGTCCTCTTAATTCTTGCTTCTAAAGCATACGCAAGCAGAAATTTCAATGTACAATGATGTTTTTAAAAAAACAGTCAAAATGTGCTCCACTCGGGCTGAAAACGCTTGTTTGGGACATGACATTAATGTTGACTATAAATCATAAACTAAGCATTTTTCAGCTGAAATAATGAATGTAGTCCTCTTAATTCTTGCTTCTAAAGCATACGCAAGCAGAAATTTCAATGTACAATGATGTTTTTAAAAAAACAGTCAAAATGTGCTCCACTCGGGCTGAAAACGCTTGTTTGGGACATTACATTAATGTTGACTATAAATCATAAACTAAGCATTTTTCAGCTGAAATAATGAATGTAGTCCTCTTAATTCTTGCTTCTAAAGCATACGCAAACAGAAATTTCAATGTACAATGATGTTTTTTAAAAAACGGTCAAAATGTGCTCCACTCGGGCTGAAAACGCTTGTTCGGAACATTTCCTTAATGTTGACTATAAATCATAAACTAAGCATTTTTCAGCTGAAATAATGAATGTAGTCCTCTTAATTCTTGCTTCTAAAGCATACGCAAGCAGAAATTTCAATGTACAATGATGTTTTTAAAAAAAACAGTCAAAATGCGCTCCACTCGGGCTGAAAACGCTGTTGGGGACATTTCATTAATGTTGACTACAAATCAAAAACTAAGCATTTTTCAGCTGAAATAATGAATGTAGTCCTCTTAATTCTTGCTTCTAAAGCATTCGCAAGCAGAAATTTCAATGTACAATGATGTTTTTAAAAAAACAGTCAAAATGTGCTCCACTCGGGCTGAAAACGCTGTTGGGGACATTTCATTAATGTTGACTATAAATCATAAACTAAGCATTTTTCAGCTGAAATAATGAATGTAGTCCTCTTAATTCTTGCTTCTAAAGAATACGCAAGCAGAAATTTCAATGTACAATGATGTTTTTAAAAAAACAGTCAAAATGTGCTCCACTCGGGCTGAAAACGCTTGTTTGGGACATTACATTAATGTTGACTATAAATCATAAACTAAGCATTTTTCAGCTGAAATAATGAATGTAGTCCTCTTAATTCTTGCTTCTAAAGCATACGCAAACAGAAATTTCAATGTACAATGATGTTTTTTAAAAAACGGTCAAAATGTGCTCCACTCGGGCTGAAAACGCTTGTTCGGAACATTTCCTTAATGTTGACTATAAATCATAAACTAAGCATTTTTCAGCTGAAATAATGAATGTAGTCCTCTTAATTCTTGCTTCTAAAGCATACGCAAGCAGAAATTTCAATGTACAATGATGTTTTTAAAAAAAACAGTCAAAATGCGCTCCACTCGGGCTGAAAACGCTGTTGGGGACATTTCATTAATGTTGACTACAAATCAAAAACTAAGCATTTTTCAGCTGAAATAATGAATGTAGTCCTCTTAATTCTTGCTTCTAAAGCATACGCAAGCAGAAATTTCAATGTACAATGATGTTTTTAAAAAAAGGGTCAAAATGTGCTCCACTCGGGCTGAAAACGCTTGTTTGGAACATTTCATTAATGTTGACTATAAATCATAAACTAAGCATTTTTCAGCTGAAATAATGAATGTAGTCCTCTTAATTCTTGCTTCTAAAGCATACGCAAGCAGAAATTTCAATGTACAATGATGTTTTTAAAAAAAACAGTCAAAATGCGCTCCACTCGGGCTGAAAACGCTGTTGGGGACATTTCATTAATGTTGACTACAAATCAAAAACTAAGCATTTTTCAGCTGAAATAATGAATGTAGTCCTCTTAATTCTTGCTTCTAAAGCATACGCAAGCAGAAATTTCAATGTACAATGATGTTTTTAAAAAAACAGTCAAAATGTGCTCCACTCGGGCTGAAAACGCTTGTTTGGAACATTTCATTAATGTTGACTATAAATCATAAACTAAGCATTTTTCAGCTGAAATAATGAATGTAGTCCTCTTAATTCTTGCTTCTAAAGCATACGCAAGCAGAAATTTCAATGTACAATGATGTTTTTAAAAAAACAGTCAAAATGTGCTCCACTCGGGCTGAAAACGCTTGTTTGGGACATGACATTAATGTTGACTATAAATCATAAACTAAGCATTTTTCAGCTGAAATAATGAATGTAGTCCTCTTAATTCTTGCTTCTAAAGCATACGCAAGCAGAAATTTCAATGTACAATGATGTTTTTAAAAAAACAGTCAAAATGTGCTCCACTCGGGCTGAAAACGCTTGTTTGGGACATTACATTAATGTTGACTATAAATCATAAACTAAGCATTTTTCAGCTGAAATAATGAATGTAGTCCTCTTAATTCTTGCTTCTAAAGCATACGCAAACAGAAATTTCAATGTACAATGATGTTTTTAAAAAAAACAGTCAAAATGCGCTCCACTCGGGCTGAAAACGCTGTTGGGGACATTTCATTAATGTTGACTACAAATCAAAAACTAAGCATTTTTCAGCTGAAATAATGAATGTAGTCCTCTTAATTCTTGCTTCTAAAGCATACGCAAGCAGAAATTTCAATGTACAATGATGTTTTTAAAAAAACAGTCAAAATGTGCTCCACTCGGGCTGAAAACGCTTGTTTGGGACATTACATTAATGTTGACTATAAATCATAAACTAAACATTTTTCAGCTGAAATAATGAATGTAGTCCTCTTAATTCTTGCTTCTAAAGCATACGCAAACAGAAATTTCAATGTACAATGATGTTTTTAAAAAAACGGTCAAAATGTGCTCCACTCGGGCTGAAAACGCTTGTTTGGGACATTACATTAATGTTGACTATAAATCATAAACTAAGCATTTTTCAGCTGAAATAATGAATGTAGTCCTCTTAATTCTTGCTTCTAAAGCATACACAAACAGAAATTTCAATGTACAATAATGTTTTTAAAAAAACGGTCAAAATGTGCTCCACTCGGGCTGAAAACGCTTGTTTGGAACATTTCATTAATGTTGACTATAAATCATAAACTAAGCATTTTTCAGCTGAAATAATGAATGTAGTCCTCTTAATTCTTGCTTCTAAAGCATACGCAAGCAGAAATTTCAATGTACAATGATGTTTTTAAAAAAAACAGTCAAAATGTGCTTCACTCGGGCTGAAAACGCTGTTGGGGACATTTCATTAATGTTGACTACAAATCAAAAACTAAGCATTTTTCAGCTGAAATAATGAATGTAGTCCTCTTAATTCTTGCTTCTAAAGCATACGCAAGCAGAAATTTCAATGTACAATGATGTTTTTAAAAAAAGGGTCAAAATGTGCTCCACTGGGGCTGAAAACGCTTGTTTGGAACATTTCATTAATGTTGACTATAAATCATAAACTAAGCATTTTTCAGCTGAAATAATGAATGTAGTCCTCTTAATTCTTGCTTCTAAAGCATACGCAAGCAGAAATTTCAATGTACAATGATGTTTTTAAAAAAACAGTCAAAATGTGCTCCACTCGGGCTGAAAACGCTTGTTTGGGACATGACATTAATGTTGACTATAAATCATAAACTAAGCATTTTTCAGCTGAAATAATGAATGTAGTCCTCTTAATTCTTGCTTCTAAAGCATACGCAAGCAGAAATTTCAATGTACAATGATGTTTTTAAAAAAACAGTCAAAATGTGCTCCACTCGGGCTGAAAACGCTTGTTTGGGACATTACATTAATGTTGACTATAAATCATAAACTAAGCATTTTTCAGCTGAAATAATGAATGTAGTCCTCTTAATTCTTGCTTCTAAAGCATACGCAAAAAGAAATTTCAATGTACAATGATGTTTTTTAAAAAACGGTCAAAATGTGCTCCACTCGGGCTGAAAACGCTTGTTCGGAACATTTCCTTAATGTTGACTATAAATCATAAACTAAGCATTTTTCAGCTGAAATAATGAATGTAGTCCTCTTAATTCTTGCTTCTAAAGCATACGCAAGCAGAAATTTCAATGTACAATGATGTTTTTAAAAAAAACAGTCAAAATGCGCTCCACTCGGGCTGAAAACGCTGTTGGGGACATTTCATTAATGTTGACTACAAATCAAAAACTAAGCATTTTTCAGCTGAAATAATGAATGTAGTCCTCTTAATTCTTGCTTCTAAAGCATACGCAAGCAGAAATTTCAATGTACAATGATGTTTTTAAAAAAAGGGTCAAAATGTGCTCCACTCGGGCTGAAAACGCTTGTTTGGAACATTTCATTAATGTTGACTATAAATCATAAACTAAGCATTTTTCAGCTGAAATAATGAATGTAGTCCTCTTAATTCTTGCTTCTAAAGCATACGCAAGCAGAAATTTCAATGTACAATGATGTTTTTAAAAAAACAGTCAAAATGTGCTCCACTCGGGCTGAAAACGCTTGTTTGGGACATGACATTAATGTTGACTATAAATCATAAACTAAGCATTTTTCAGCTGAAATAATGAATGTAGTCCTCTTAATTCTTGCTTCTAAAGCATACGCAAACAGAAATTTCAATGTACAATGATGTTTTTTAAAAAACGGTCAAAATGTGCTCCACTCGGGCTGAAAACGCTTGTTCGGAAGATTTCCTTAATGTTGACTATAAATCATAAACTAAGCATTTTTCAGCTGAAATAATGAATGTAGTCCTCTTAATTCTTGCTTCTAAAGCATACGCAAGCAGAAATTTCAATGTACAATGATGTTTTTAAAAAAAACAGTCAAAATGCGCTCCACTCGGGCTGAAAACGCTGTTGGGGACATTTCATTAATGTTGACTACAAATCAAAAACTAAGCATTTTTCAGCTGAAATAATGAATGTAGTCCTCTTAATTCTTGCTTCTAAAGCATACGCAAGCAGAAATTTCAATGTACAATGATGTTTTTAAAAAAAGGGTCAAAATGTGCTCCACTCGGGCTGAAAACGCTTGTTTGGAACATTTCATTAATGTTGACTATAAATCATAAACTAAGCATTTTTCAGCTGAAATAATGAATGTAGTCCTCTTAATTCTTGCTTCTAAAGCATACGCAAGCAGAAATTTCAATGTACAATGATGTTTTTAAAAAAAGGGTCAAAATGTGCTCCACTCGGGCTGAAAACGCTTGTTTGGAACATTTCATTAATGTTGACTATAAATCATAAACTAAGCATTTTTCAGCTGAAATAATGAATGTAGTCCTCTTAATTCTTGCTTCTAAAGCATACGCAAGCAGAAATTTCAATGTACAATGATGTTTTTAAAAAAAACAGTCAAAATGCGCTCCACTCGGGCTGAAAACGCTGTAGGGGACATTTCATTAATGTTGACTATAAATCATAAACTAAGCATTTTTCAGCTGAAATAATGAATGTAGTCCTCTTAATTCTTGCTTCTAAAGCATACGCAAGCAGAAATTTCAATGTACAATGATGTTTTTAAAAAAACAGTCAAAATGTGCTCCACTCGGGCTGAAAACGCTTGTTTGGGACATGACATTAATGTTGACTATAAATCATAAACTAAGCATTTTTCAGCTGAAATAATGAATGTAGTCCTCTTAATTCTTGCTTCTAAAGCATACGCAAGCAGAAATTTCAATGTACAATGATGTTTTTAAAAAAACAGTCAAAATGTGCTCCACTCGGGCTGAAAACGCTTGTTTGGGACATGACATTAATGTTGACTATAAATCATAAACTAAGCATTTTTCAGCTGAAATAATGAATGTAGTCCTCTTAATTCTTGCTTCTAAAGCATACGCAAGCAGAAATTTCAATGTACAATGATGTTTTTAAAAAAACAGTCAAAATGTGCTCCACTCGGGCTGAAAACGCTTGTTTGGGACATTACATTAATGTTGACTATAAATCATAAACTAAGCATTTTTCAGCTGAAATAATGAATGTAGTCCTCTTAATTCTTGCTTCTAAAGCATACGCAAACAGAAATTTCAATGTACAATGATGTTTTTTAAAAAACGGTCAAAATGTGCTCCACTCGGGCTGAAAACGCTTGTTCGGAACATTTCCTTAATGTTGACTATAAATCATAAACTAAGCATTTTTCAGCTGAAATAATGAATGTAGTCCTCTTAATTCTTGCTTCTAAAGCATACGCAAGCAGAAATTTCAATGTACAATGATGTTTTTAAAAAAAACAGTCAAAATGCGCTCCACTCGGGCTGAAAACGCTGTTGGGGACATTTCATTAATGTTGACTACAAATCAAAAACTAAGCATTTTTCAGCTGAAATAATGAATGTAGTCCTCTTAATTCTTGCTTCTAAAGCATACGCAAGCAGAAATTTCAATGTACAATGATGTTTTTAAAAAAAGGGTCAAAATGTGCTCCACTCGGGCTGAAAACGCTTGTTTGGAACATTTCATTAATGTTGACTATAAATCATAAACTAAGCATTTTTCAGCTGAAATAATGAATGTAGTCCTCTTAATTCTTGCTTCTAAAGCATACGCAAGCAGAAATTTCAATGTACAATGATGTTTTTAAAAAAACAGTCAAAATGTGCTCCACTTGGGCTGAAAACGCTTGTTTGGGACATGACATTAATGTTGACTATAAATCATAAACTAAGCATTTTTCAGCTGAAATAATGAATGTAGTCCTCTTAATTCTTGCTTCTAAAGCATACGCAAGCAGAAATTTCAATGTACAATGATGTTTTTAAAAAAACAGTCAAAATGTGCTCCACTCGGGCTGAAAACGCTTGTTTGGGACATTACATTAATGTTGACTATAAATCATAAACTAAGCATTTTTCAGCTGAAATAATGAATGTAGTCCTCTTAATTCTTGCTTCTAAAGCATACGCAAAAATAAATTTCAATGTACAATGATGTTTTTTAAAAAACGGTCAAAATGTGCTCCACTCGGGCTGAAAACGCTTGTTCGGAACATTTCCTTAATGTTGACTATAAATCATAAACTAAGCATTTTTCAGCTGAAATAATGAATGTAGTCCTCTTAATTCTTGCTTCTAAAGCATACGCAAGCAGAAATTTCAATGTACAATGATGTTTTTAAAAAAAACAGTCAAAATGCGCTCCACTCGGGCTGAAAACGCTGTTGGGGACATTTCATTAATGTTGACTACAAATCAAAAACTAAGCATTTTTCAGCTGAAATAATGAATGTAGTCCTCTTAATTCTTGCTTCTAAAGCATACGCAAGCAGAAATTTCAATGTACAATGATGTTTTTAAAAAAAGGGTCAAAATGTGCTCCACTCGGGCTGAAAACGCTTGTTTGGAACATTTCATTA